>NW_027176705.1:18110504-18323004 GCF_023349555.1 Cebidichthys violaceus
TAACAGATACTTCTTTGTCACAAAAAACATTCATGAAGTTTGGTTCTTTCATGACTTTATTATGGGTTAACAGAAAAAGTGATCAAATCTGCTGGGTCAAAAATATACATACAGCAGTGCTAATATTTGATTACATGTCCCTTGGCCATTTTCACTTTAATTAGGCGCTTTTGGTAGCCATCCACAAGCTTCTGGCAAGCTTCTCGTTGAATCTTTGACCACTCCTCTTGACAGAATTGGTGCAGTTCAGTTAAATTTGATGGCTTTCTGACATGGACTTGTTTCTTCAGCATTGTCCACATGTTCTCAATGGGATTTAAGTCAGGACTTTGGGAAAGGCCATTCTAAAACCCTAATTCTAGCCTGATTTAGCCATTCCATTACCACTTTTGATGTTTGTTTGGGGTCATTGTCCTGTTGGAACACCCAACTGCGCCCAAGACCCAACCTTCGGGCTGATGAGTTTAGGTTATCTTGAAGAATTTGAAGGTAATCCTCCTTCTTCATTATCCCATTTACTCTCTGTAAAGCACCAGTTCCATTGGCAGCAAAACAGCCCCACAGCATAATACTACCACCACCCGTGCTTGACGGTAGGCATGGTGTTCTTGGGGTTAAAGGCCTCACCTTTTCTCCTCCAAACATATTGCTGGGCATTGTGGCCAAACAGCTCGATTTTTGTTTCGTCTGACCACAGAACTTTCCCTCCAGAAGGTCTTATCTTTGTCCATGTGATCAGCAGCAAACTTCAGTCGAGCCTTAAGGTGCCGCTTTTGGAGCAAGGGCTTCCTTCTTGCACGGCAGCCTCTCAGTCCATGGAGATGCAAAACACGCTTGACTGTGGACACTGACACCTGTGTTCCAGCAGCTTCTAATTCTTGGCAGATCTGCTTTTTGGTGGTTCTCGGTTGACTCTTCACCCTCCTGACCAATTTCCTCTCAGCAGCAGGTGATAGCTTGCGTTTTCTTCCTGATCGTGGCAGTGACAAAACAGTGCCATGCACTTTATACTTACAAACAACTGTTTGCACTGTTGCTCTTGGGACCTGCGGCTGCTTTGAAATGGCTCCAAGTGACTTTCCTGACTTGTTCAAGTCAATGATTCGCATTTTCAGATCCATGCTGAGCTCCTTTGACTTTCCCATTGTAGCGTTTGTGGGCGTTTGTATCCAATGAGCCCTATTTAAATGGCCTCAGAGAAGTCACCAGCTGTAGTCACTCATAATCACTCACAAGAAGTTAAGAGGCCATGCTATGAAGCTCATTTCATTGACACAACTTTCTAAGTCACCAAAATTGCTAATTCATGTTGCTGTATGTATATTTTTGACCCAGCAGATTTGATCACTTTTTCTGTTAACCCATAATAAAGTCATGAAAGAACCAAACTTCATGAATGTTTTTTGTGACAAAGAAGTATCTGTTCCAATCACTCTATCAGAGAAAAATCAGAGTTGTAGAAATAACTGGAAACTCAAGAGAGCCATGACATTATGTTCTTTACAAGTGTATGTAAACTTTTGACCACAACTGTATATATAACACAAAGCCCCATTGCATTCCGTAGTGGAGAATACTGCACCACCTGACTGAGACAGTGACGCGAGCTGTCCTTCTATGTCAGCATGATGGAAAATGTTTGAAGATAATCTTTGAATATGAACTTGTCAAAGCTCTGACGCTCATTTAGCTTATTCTGATGAAGCAGTGGCAGCTGCTCTAATGCATGAAATGATGCAATTGTGTGAAAATAATGGCTTCAGAAGAACGTTTTAATAAGAATATATTTGCCCTGCAGCAAACGTTTTTATGTAGAAGATGTATTACCCTTGCCTTCGACTTAAAACTCGTTATCCGGCCTTAGAGTTTATCATCTACATTGATACACAGACGTCTTCCCTAAATCTGTTTCCTTAACTTTAATATACATCCTTGTTCTTTACTGTTATATGCTCCTCCCATAATCTGTAGATTTTGACTGTGGACACCCACCCCCCATGATTGAAAACACACGTGTCCCTAATATTTTCTGTCCCTCTTCACCCCGAAGAAGTCTCCCATATCGAAACGTTGGTAAATTATAGAATATCATTTGTCTCGTGGCTACGAGTGTGCAACTCATTTTCCTTTACACATGTGGAAGATATATCCCATTAAAATGAAATGTCACAATTATACAATTACTCAACCAATATCAAAGGCTTCGAATGAATCTTTCTGTAGGCTTAGTATTTAATTAAATTCTCTAATTATTGGCCGGGTGCAGTGACTTCCTGGAGTCTCTGCTGGTTGCATGGATACTTAGGCCTACTGTATTGAACTCATAATGTTCAGACCGTAAATATGAGTCTGAGATATCAGGAATATTCAGTATCTCCCACTATAGGCGAGAAGAACTGCATAAGTGCTCCCGTACCGGTCGCCCCCCGTTGTCTCCTGTAGGTGTGGGTCGGTCTGCGATTCCTGGATGGTGAGTGGTTGTGGTTGACCTCCGACCTTCCTCGCTGTCCTGCCCAGCAGCAGCAGCACTGCGGCGCTCTGGTCCCCGACAAAATGGGCTGGAGGTCTGTAGTAAGAGAAGAGAGTACCTCTGCAGCATGAAACGGGCAATGCTGAAGAGGAATCTTTTGGTGATTTTCAACCTAGTCCCAATTAACTGTCTGTTCTCTCGATAACATTTTGTGTGTATTTCATGTTTTATTTTCTACAAAAATATAGCGAGTACGGCCAAAAATGTATGTTTTCTCCCAAATTTGGGCCTGTATTGTGCTTGAGGTCTCACCAGGATAAGACGTCGCTCCCTGTAGGATTTTGTTTGCCACTAGAGGGTGCTCTTAAGTCACGGTGGGTCCATGTTATGGTTAAACTCTAAAGGAACGTTCCATCCCATACTATGTCGCAGAGAACGCGCAATCGCATTATTAATTCGTCATCATTTAACAGCATTTTAATTGGATTCTTTATTTTTATGAATGAGCCTGTTATCATTATGCAACAACAGGCTTCTGTCTGTATTATTTGTCAGACACATCCCAGTGAATGGAGTCAGCATTTCATTTTCATCGAGCTAGGAGTCGTAGTAAGAGACTGAAATATGTCAACAACCGTTGCATGCATGGAATGCCATGTTGTTTGGCTCAGACATTCACGGTCCCCAGAGGATGAATTCTACTAACTTTCCTGGCACCATCGGGTCAAAGTTAATACTTTGATTTATGGCCAAATAACAAGAAAACTAATGACATTCCCATCTGCCTCAGCTGTAATTTGTGTTTAGTGCTAGCAAATGTTAGTATGCTAACACGCTAACCTGGTGAACATTGTAACGATTATAACATTAGCATATTGTCTTTGTGAGCATGCTAACGTTAGCGTGGCTGTAGACTCATAGACTTATTAGATGTGTGCATCACTGGCTATTATGTATTACAATATGATATACTATTGGATAATTAAACCATTGTCCTGACAGTTATTCACTAAATACTAGTATGCTACCAAAATAATTGGGTCTGTTCCATGAATGTTACTGCTGTCTCCCGAAAATGTTCTTCATATTCACGATAAAGATAACATATTCCACCATGTTTCCTTCCACATGTTGAAATAATGTGAGCAAAATGAATCAGTATGTCATCCTGTAGCTTAAATAAATAGGCAGCATATTTCCCTTTGCGTTGCTGTGGCTGTGCTTTGGTAACTAGAGGGTTCATAGACATGAGAAAAGCCCTTAGACCATATCTGGAGTGTGCCTATTAGCTCACATCTCTCTATGGGATTGTGCTTATGGTTAAAGACAGGTGAAATTTGAAGTCAGGTATTATTCATAGAAGTGCATAACCAACTGTGCTGAGAAGCTCCAACTAATTGTGCTTGTGTCTAGAGTTAACTGACGTTACAATAATAAACACTGACATGTGTCCACTGAGAATCCAGAAGTAAACACATCATTACTATTTCAGTCTGTCAGCCCCCCTCATCGGGCTGATAATTGAATCCTTGTCAGCCCAAGAACCTGCAGCATTCCTCGGTCACGTCAAGGGTGAATTTATCGTGCGTTGACCAAAATGACTGAGCGACAAAGTGGACCAGTGGTCCGGCCACGGGGCCTCGTCTCTGGACACGAAACGTCCGGCTGATCTGTTTTCTGTCTCGAGAGGACTCGGCCTGTCTGAGTTATCCCTCCATATTCCCAGAGACAGAAGCAGACAAGCTTTGGCACTCTGAGGGGAAGCGAGCGAGGGCTAAAAATATATTCCACTGGGTTATCGCATTCACAAGCCTCCACCCCTTCCTGTACTGTTCCCCCGGTACTGCAGAGCAAACCTGAAATGGTTTAATTTGTTTGCACTTCATCCTAGCACAGATAAAGCTCTCTGTCCATTTCTCATTCTATGGCAGTTTTTAATTCAGCCGTTTGAACTGTCCCAGAAGTCCAGTCTGTTTATTCTGCTCCAGACCTCGTAGTGACCACCAGCATCTTCAAATAGAAGAGAAAACCAAATGGATTATGGAGTCTCATCCCTCTTCCATTTTTTTTTTAAAACACAAACTGCAGTCTGCCTTTGTTTCTCTGGATTCCATCAGACCCCACAACACAGCAGTGCAAAAAACTAATTTGACTATAAATTAAATTGTAATTTGTCTACGATTTGCATATAGCTTGGAAGAATGTCCGCGCAGTTGATTCACCCGTCCCTGCTGCTTTCAACACGTTTATGTGTTTTGCATTTGAATTCTCTTCAGTGACCTCCTGGAGAGACGGATAATGTAATCAGCGGTTTCAGTTTCCCCCACCGATTACAATCAGTGTCACCCAGTCAGTGATAGAAGAGAGGTCACTCAATAAACATTTGGTCAGGTGAATTTGGGATTCTCGTATTTCTGTAAGGCAGCTTTATCTGCAAATGGTGTATTTCCTCATTGTAAGAGATTTGCATGCAACACTGCAGGTGACCTTATGGAGCAGGAGGAAGACACATCACACCAGCTGTTTCCTATCATTCAAACACTAGAACGTGGCCGACCGGGTGGAAGTGATGTAACAAAAAGTATTTGATTTCTCACCAATCGACGATATTTATACATTTTGATGAAACATGGAAAGTGACTCATCATGGCGCCGTGCTCTGGCATTTTCAAGATAAGTGTTTCCTGTCACCAAACCATATGTGGCCGTTCTGCACGATGTACCACGCTTCAGATTGTTTTGTGAGAGTATTAGCAGCCTCTGACTATCGAGAAGGAAGACGAACCGCCGGTGGCTGTCGGTTAACGGCGCTGACCCCGCTCGTCCTGACACGCGTGTGCCTTGGTGGAGGTGCTGCCGTGTTATAATGAAGGTCACATTATGAAGCCTCTTACACGCAGTGACTATTACACCATGAGGCCAACGTTGATTAGACTCAGCGAGACGCCGCATCTCATTCGTGGTGAGACCGGCGGGAGACGGTCACACATGCGCGCTTGCTCTCCGCTGGCTTTAGAGCACTTTCACAATATACTAACGATGTCCAGGTTGAGAATAAAACAATGAGATGAGTCTGAATCTGAAGTGATGTTTTACATTTTTTTTTTTTATGGATTCATCATCATGATGGATTAACTTCAACTTGACACATGCTCAGTTTGATGAATACCCAGACATCTAAAGCTCTCCATGAGCTCTTAAAACTCCCTGTGCCTGCTGTCGCCGGGAGTAAAAAGCCACACCATGGAAAGTACCAAAATGCCAGCGGACCCCCCCGCCCCCCCCATGTAATCTCCCCATATGCAGATATAGTTGAAAAGTGTCTGTCAATTACCTTTCTGCCGTAGTACATGCAGCTGGTAATTGGATTGAAAGGTAAAGTGCTTTCTTTTTAGCTGGCGGGTTACATGTGGATTGCAGATGTGAGCCATCAGCTGGTTCAGGTCAGCCATCGATGTCATTAAAAGGTCACAAATGTGATGCTCAGTGCACCATTTAGATTAGTTTAAGTGGACAAACGCATTTTTGATTTCCATGCTGTAATAGGGCGGCAGTATGAAACAGACGATGAATGTAAAATGCATGTGAATCTACGACCTCAGTCACTTGTGTTGTTGTAGTACGCTGCTCTGGACCAGAGCACGAGAACGTCACAGAATCCTCACCGCATCACGCCATCGCTCCTGTAGCTGTTGTCCGGTGGTGTGGCGAGACAGCGCTGCAGGTATCACTTCCCGCTGCCGGCTCTCTTCACACAATCGGCAGCAGGCAGACAAAACGTTGCTAATTGGATAGAAAATGATAGGCGAAAGAAGAACGCGTGAGAAGGAGTTGGTGCCACGGTGTTCTGGGAAGCTTGAGGGTTGTTATTTGTCCAACACGTTCAAAAGCAACCGATGTGTTCATTTAAAGTCCATCCATCCATCATGTGTTGACACTTATCCGTTTCGAGGTCGCGGGGCTGGGGCCGAGGTACTAGAAACCATGAAGTAAACCGTTCACCTGCACCACTGACAGTAGCCTCTACAACGAACACAGAGGAACCGTGACACGTTCCACGCAGTAAAGGCAGGATTTACTGATGTATTTAGCTAGATCTGAAACTCAGTTGTATGACTAATTTGTATTCTTTTGATAAGTACAGCTTGTGATAGTTTTATCTTTCTCTTCTGCTACAATGACCTCCTCAAACACTTTGATTTCTCTGTATTATACTTTTCTATAGTAATTGTAGCGGTCAGGCAATTCTTCTTCATTCATTCACCTTCACCTGTCATTTGTTTGACTTTTTAATTATTCATTATTCATTACTCATAGCTTAAAACCAGATACACCCGAGGGTCCCCCATTTGGACGCAGAGTACATCAAAACTTAGAGAGTTTTGTGTTAAAAGTAACTGGCAGAGAACCCACGAAGAACGAATATAGTGATGTTATAGTTCTGCAGAAACCTCAGCGTCCTGGGAACAACATGAACTAGGTCACTTCTACATGAGACAAACACATCTCCCATCAGCCAAGCAAACAAATAACAAAATATCATAAATCATACTCGATATGACTGGGACAGACCGGAGAAAAAGGCTGCTACACTCCGTTAGCAACGTGCTACCTACGAACATGCAGCATGAAAAAGCACGAGCGCCTGACGGAGATTACGGACATAGTTTCCATTTCTCTCCCCGGTAAACCATCGCAGAGATATTCAGCTTCGAACACAAAAAGTCACACAGCTTTCATCGAATATTGTACTTACTTTTGGTCGAATCTCAGCGAAAAAATGGAATATCTCCGTACTTCCAACGCATGTTTGTCCAGCTGCTGGTGCTCCGTGTGAATCCGTTCGATTCGTGTCTCTCCGACACTCCTCGGATTCTTGGGAGGGTTGGAAGCTCAGCAAATCAGATTTCAGAGCTGGACCTTTTTGAGCTTTATTGGCTAATAGTGCTGTCAATCATCTAGCTTTCAATTCCAGGCAATTCTATTGGCTCCTACGGTTCGAAGGATGTCTCAATGGTGAAAATCGGAGAAGGGGGGGCTGAGATACAGCCCTGAACAGAGAGTCGAAGCAGGATTTGACCTTAAACTAAATAACTAAAAAGGGCATAGAAAGAGCTTAAAACACTCAAAAAAGGTCCAATCTTCGGTCTATTGATTCAATGAACATCATGAGTGATACATAGAAGTGATATAGAGTGTTTTTGAATTTTAAAAATACTTTTTTATTCAAATCTTGGAGTATTTGATCAGTTTTCTAATTTGAAATGCTCTATATTTCATAAATGTTTCACTGTATCTATGTATAGCTGTGTATATAGAGCCTATATCAGTTGTTCTAAGAGCCCAGCATATTAAAAGTCTTGGATACCCATACTTTCCAAAAAACAATACCCTAAAAGTGCTGTTTTTCAAGATCGAGCTTTTGAGTTTTCCAAGTTCTGCTGTGTTCCATCCTTATCTTATGTGAACCAGTAACATGTATTCTGATAGTTCCATGATTTTTCTCATCTCAAAAATATATAAAAAAAGTTTTTTTTTTATTTATTTTTTTTATTTATTTTAATTTTTTTATACAATTAATTAGGTATTTCTTATCTTTATTCGAGCTGAGGCCTGCAAATAGGCCTCGTTTTTAATTAATGCCTACTGGGAAATGTATTCTACATTACACTAGAATGATCTTCGGTTACTGGCAATCACCGACATTATGAGCAACAAGAAGTAGTACCCTGGATGACCAACTGTCATTCTCGGCAAACATCTCATCCGTTACACGCTCCTGCAGATTCCTGCTCTACAACATCAGGAGGATTCGTCCCTTCCTCACTGACTAGACGGCGCAGGTTCTCATCCAGGCTCTTGTCATCTCCCGCCTGGACTACTGCAACTCTCTACTCGCCGGAGCCCCGGCGTCGGCCATCAGACCTCTGGAGCTTGTCCAGAAAGCTGCAGCTCGCCTGGTGTTCAATCGCCCCAAGTTCTCCCACACAACTTCCTTTCTCCGTTCTCTACCCTGGCTACCTATAAGAGCTCGCATCCAGTTTAAGACTCTGGTGCTAGAATACAGGGCAGTGAAAGGAACAGCTCCTTCCTATCTCCAGGCCACGGTCAAGCCTTACACCCCCGCTCGACCACTTCGCTCTGCTGCCTCGGGGCGATCGGTCGCCCCGTCGCTCAGAGGTCCTGGCGGCCGATCGACCCGGTCACGGCTGTTTTCTGTCCTGGCCCCACAGTGGTGGAATGAACTTCCCACTGACGTCAGGACAGCGGAGTCGTTGCCCATCTTTCGGCGCAGGCTGAAAACCCACCTCTTCAGGAAGTGCTACCCTGAGCCTTCCACTTAGCGCTTATTGTTTTCATACTAGCTTGTTGCACTTATTGTATTCGTATTACTTATAGCACTAACTGTTTTTCTTGTTTCTGTACTTTGGCTCTGAGTTATGCTCTGCTTCATGCTCTTAGATGCTTGTTTGGAAAAGGAAATGTACTTATGACTTCTGGTGACTAGTAGTTCTTTTGATTACCAATGTTGAATGCACTTATTGTAAGTCGCTTTGGATAAAAGCGTCTGCTAAATGACTGTAATGTAATGTAAAAGTAGTGAAAATGTCAAGAGGTTGCTGCACCGAGACTTATTATAGCGATGAGATGTGAGTGCGCCAGTCGTCTCTTCAACATGACAACGCTGCAGTCTGAAGCCGTTGCGTTTTGCGCTGAGCAGGCAGCTTCTAGAGAAGGTTGACTCGACTCCAGCAGGTTGAACGTAGCATTTTCCGATAAAATGGTGTGATTCAGGTGACCTTCACTCCAGGAACACGGATAATGAAATGCTCTGTCACTGACACGTGCATCTATTGACTCAGGACCACCTTTAGCTTTTGCGAAGGTGAATGGTTACCTCACTGCTCTCGGGTAGAAACTGCATTAAGGCTGCTGCGGTGTCTCACATCCATCAGTGGAGCTGCTTCTGGCTTCATCCACTCTGGCTGCTGCAGTCGCCCATGGTAGCTGTTGAAACAGTCCGAGCCGCGTGTTGAACTCCTCAGATTCATTTAGTAATGCTTATTTCATATCCTCAGCTATTGACGTTTCATTTTTGTCCAACAACCGTGATCAGCCATGACCCATCAACAGCTGTATCAGACTGAACTCTGATGCTGTGATAGTGGTCGCAGTGGTAGCATTGTTGAGACCATTACCAAGGGTCCCTCTTTGCTCAAATCAGTTCCCAAACGTATGACTTGAACTGAATGCCATGCTGCATAACTATGAGCAGATTATGAGTCGCTTTGTCATTTTTTTTTTGTTCTTCTCAATAACTCTGCCAGGAGGATGGCAATGCGTGTGTGTGTGTGTGTGTGTGTGTGTGTGTGTGTGTGTGTGTGTGTGTGTTTGTCTGTCCCCTGCTAATCTCGCATTCTGCTGCAGAAAATAACAAAACTAAAAAGAGTCCCCAGTTATGGCTTCATGCTCAAAGACCTCTTGTGGTTGCAGTGACTCACAGTTTCTCAAAACACCTTTCATTGCCTGTTGTTATGCTGCTATTGCTGACTCCTCACTCACCACTCTTAGCCGGCCCCTGGTCGGTAGGGCCGCTAGCGATAACACAGCTGAGTGCATATAGTCTGCTCACTTTTATTGTTTCGGACGGTGTGGTTGGCTAACTGCTAACAGCTAACTGACCATGAGTGTATGTGTGGCCACCAGGGACCAGTGAGTAGGGCCGGTGTAATCACAACGGATGAGAACAGGACATATGGAAACAGGCGGCAGGGTCTAAAGTGAGGGAGACGGGGATGCAATTAAGAGACTTGGGATGAAGCCAGAGTCACGGGCAGCTCTTGTTGTCCGGGGTCACACCACTTTCTGGTTTGTGGATGCTGGTATTAAGATGGGTGAAAGGTGTGTTGTTGTCTTACACTTAACAACTCAAACAGGCTTTAAACAGATTTTGACTTGCATTTCATTACTTGACATTTTGCATTTCATCTTGTATTCTATTTTGTAATGCATATTGTAAAGTGTGTGTAAAGTATTGTGTCTTATTTTGGTAGGTTTGTGTTCAGTATTTTGATGTTTTGGGGAGTAAATGCAATCTTATCTCATTTCAGAGTCTTTTGCACACGGCCATCGGCATGGGTTGTCAGCTGTGTTTTAGGGTTTTAACGTTGTTTCCTATTTGGCGCTCCCTTTTGTCAACCTGAGCCGAAGCACACAGGGTTTTTAGGGGTTTCAAGCAAAGTGCAACTAACCTGTCGTACAGTGAGTGAAGTGTACCTTCTTTTGCATGTTCACCTCCACAGAGTTAGCTGTGCGTGTCATCCGACAGGTTAGATTCTAGCCAGAATAGTTTCTTGCTGCGTATTTGGAGTTGTGCATCACTATGATCTAAACCTGTCCGTAGATCAGCTGTCAGGCTTGAGAACTGAACAACCTACTACTATAAAATACAATGAAAGACAACCTAATGCTCTGCAGCCTATAGGGCAGGGGTATTCAATTAACATTCCAAAAGGTCCAAATTGAGAAAATCTCCTTGGGCAAAGGTCCGGAACGTTACAATAATATCTAACTTGCGCTATTTAGTGCCAAGAAGCCTAGTAGTAATAATAGCGTCTCTGTGTAGCCAATAACTGTCAAATCAAATAAACAAAGTACACATCAATTATATTTGAACAATTATTATTCTCAGTTTTCAAATTTAAGTGGATGAATTATAAATAATACACAGAAATACATGAATAAATGTTCTTCTCATTTCAAGTAAAATAAGGGCTGGATTAAAGAATAACTGACATAACAGAAAGCTTGTGAAAAATGTGCATCTTAATAGCAGACCACTTCAAGGTGTCTCTCAGAGAGAACCAGGACATTCTGATGTAGCATTTCAAAATAAAAGCCCTTCAAAATCTCATTCATGAGCTAACTTCAAATCACATTCATGAGACAATTTGTCTAATTTCAGATTAGATTTTAGAGGAAATGGTGCATAGTTACAAAATCATTTCACCTCAGGTTAAAATTAAGTAATTCATTTTAGAAAAATGTATTTCACTGAATTGCCCTGCAGCTTTAAATGCAGTTCATTCAGGTGTGAAGTGATGTCAATCAAAAAAGCCACTTTATTGATTGACGGTTTATTTTCTGTCTTCATTTCAGATGTGAGTGGGTACGTTTGCTCAAAAGAGTTGTGCTTTGTCTCGTGGTGGCGCTTCACATTACCGCTTTTAATAATCGTCTCGGTCTCTGAACATATGAGACACACTGGTTTTAAACTGTCCGTGTGAAGAATGAACCTATAAGAGTCTGTTCATTCCTGTTTAAAGACTCTGGTCTCTCTGACCACTTCTCTCTCTTTGGAGAACGTCATGTGAAATAACTTCTCTGACTGACGTAATAATTCTCTTTGTTCTCTTTCCTCGTCTCCCCGTGTGTCTACATCTCACTCGAGTCAGGAAACTTGTCAGAATACCCATATTTGATTGGCCGAGCTGCATCACGTGATGTGATTTACGCCGCTGAACAAGTGCCGTAAAGGCTGGAAAAGCTGCGCCGGTTAATGTAATGTAAAATGTAATAATTCTCAATTATCTATCGGTTTTAGGTCCTGGGTCCGGATACAACGGCGTCTGGGTCCGGATCCGGACCGCGGTCCGCCTATTAGTGACCCCTGCTATAGGGTCTTTATTTATGATCTTGATAAATACATATTGTTCACTTGATGATAGCACTCCCGTGTTAGTGGTGTAGTATTGTGTCTCTTCGTAGTCATTTTGAGTCTCTTTGGTGTTATTTGGCCCTCTTTTATAGTCGCTGTGAGTCATTTTTGTGGTCTTTTTGTGTCTCTCTTTTGCAACTTTGTAGTTTTTCTGTGTCTCTATGTATTTGATTCATGTTTCTTTGCGGTCATTGAGCGTCTCTTCCTGTCAGGTACGTGTCTCTTTGAGTGACATTTAAGGCCAGGGTTACCCCTGACACAGCAAGCCCGTTCAGTAATCCATCCATATGCATTACATATCGTAATGAATCCTAATGACTTTGGGGATCCCCCCCAACTGATCCTTTAGTGTCACACGGTTGACATTTGTGGGTTTCAGCGAAATGTCTCAACAACTGGGTTGCTGTGAATTATCTTTTGCACATTTTGCCCTCACAACCATAACTCTACATCTAGCGCCACCACCAGGTTCGGGATTTAACTCGTCACATTTCAGTCGGATAAGAACCAAAACCTTTAACGAGGAGAAAAGGTCCTGCATGTTTGAGAAACAAACCGTATTATGGAGGAAAAAGCAGGTTTTAGGAATCCAGTAAACTATCAGCTTAAACACGCTGTTGTGTTGCAGTAATAAGTGCTTGTTGTGGAAGGTGAGGGCATTTCAGCAAGATCTCGCTGAAGCAACGAATGATAATAATACTGTGGATTAACGTGAAACACAGTCTGTAAAGCTGGGAAGGTCACTGCCTGTTTGGAGAATAGCCCAGAGTCTGACATTCAGCCAGCACCAATCAGCTGCCCCGTCCCTTTGAACGTGCTGATAATCCACCGCTGTAGAGTGAATAGAGGAGAGCTTGGGTGCGGCTGAGAGGTACGGCAATGATATCCCAACATGACATGAGGTAAAGGTCCTTACAGATTCAAATCAAAATGGTTCTTACATGCATATTACCACCACCTTATACCTCATGTTCCAGTGATGAGCAGACGCTGTTCTGTCTCATCACGTAACATAGCAATCTTCCTTCAACGGAAGGGAAGTGCCGTGATGAGCGAGCAGTATCTAAGCTACCAGATGCTGAAAATAGTATCAGTATCTGCCCATAGATACTGAAAATCCAAATAGGATTCATAACCTATTTGGTTTGAATCCAGGTCATGGCTTGTCATCCTGTCTCACCATCATTTCTGTCGCTCTCTTTTGTCTAATAAGTGGAAAGGAAACGTCCACATATACATTTCATTCAGTGGATTTAATTTTTACTCGTTTAATTTCTCTAAACTAGCAAACAGCAGAAGTGTGTGGTTCATAGACGACTTAAGGTTGAAAAGTGATCCGTTTGTTATCACATCCAAACAACGTGGCTGAATCTTTCAATCCTGGCTGTGCTATTTTCAGTAATGTCTTCCAGTCAGCGCCCTCTTTTTTTCTTCCTTGAGTGTCTCACTCATAAGACTTCTTTTGTTACTTCACATAAAGAGCTCAGATGATGTGAGTGTATAGAGCAGGTCTTTGATAACGTGCTGTAGAAGCCAGGTCTGCGGGTGTTTTCGTTCTTCACATAATAAGTTAAGTGTGGGACACAGTGCAGTCCCACTGGAGACCTTTTTCTCCTGTGTAATCCCATGCATGTCTATAACATTGTTCCACAACACGTTCAGTTGGGGACCTCCTTTCTGTGCAACGTTCACTCTCCTTTTAGCTCTGCTTTTGGTCTCCACCTACCCCTGAGAAAACTACATTAACCAGCTAGTCGCTAACTTTGTCCGTAGATCGGTTTAAGTACAGTACCGTAACGGAAACACGTGAGGCCCCCCCGCAGAATAACCCTGAGAGCCCCCCCCCCCCCATATAGGCAAGATATCAAAACTCACGCTTTTCTTTTGAGGGAAATGTATTCAAACAGAAAAAACAACAGCTCAACCAGAGAACAAATATTAGTATAGGCTACAGGCTGTCAAAGTAGAACGTTAGCGACGTGGTAGCATTAGCTATAGCAAACAGTACAACACCTGTTTCTTCTGGCAGATTAGTGCATCTTTCACCGGCCGGTCAAAAAATACTTGTTATTTTTGGAAGTTTGCCATTCAATTCAGCAATTTTATGTTTTGAATGCCGCTTTTGGGCACCGCTTTTGAATTTGCGTTTCTTTTTCTTCTCAGGAAAAATCAGCGCTAACGTTACCTAGTGAATCAGCGCTAACGTTACCTAGTGAATCAGCGCTAACGCTACCGAGTGAATCAGTGCTAACGTTACCGAGTGAATCAGTGCTAACGTTACCTAGTGAATCAGCGCTAACGTTACCTTGTGAATCAGCGCTAACGCTACCGAGTGAATCAGCGCTAACGTTACCGAGTGAATCAGTGCTAACGTTACCTAGTGAATCAGCGCTAACGTTACCTAGTGAATCAGCGCTAACGTTAGCGAGTGAATCAGCGCTAACGTTAGCGAGTGAATCAGCGCTAACATTACTGAGTGAATCAGTGCTAACGTTAGTCACCTATTTGCCGCGGGCGCGCCGGTCTGTGACCTTCTGACCTATGTCGTCACTAACCTAGCAAACAAAGAAAGCGCAATTAAATATATTTTTCTTTATTTTTATATCAACTCTGGAAACACAGACAAGACAATAAGACCATAGCATGCATCCCATGTAATTCAAATTGAAAAAAAAAAATGTTTTGGGGGGTGGGGGCCACGCGATTTATTTACTGCGCACCATTATTTGCCTGCCTGAGTTCTGCTAATGGAACATGTAACACGTGAGGTGAAAGCGTCCCTCTTGCTTTGACTAGAAAAAACAAGAGCATCGTGAGTCAGATGTGAAAACGGTGGAGATGGAATTTGTCACAATGAATAAAAAACACAGGTGAGGTGTGGGCAAGGTAACACACATGGCAATATAATGCAGGCCATCTCACGCAACAGCACAACACATGGCTTTAAGAATGACCAGCTCTCTGACCCAACCCGTAAAAAAACTGCGCCATGGTCTTACATTTGCATTGCGTTCGTTTATTTTGCGCCTATTCTTGTGATTTTGTCCGTCCCCTTTGTACCGTCGCGTGACCTTACAGCACATAATTACTGCAATTACAACGAGCAGGTTTGGTGGCGCTACTCGGGGCTGCGTGTGTCTCATCCAATTGACTCCGGCCACGGGTAAAATGAGAAACTAAACTGAGCCCGGAGCTCAGAGCTCAGAGCTCACCGAACTGACGCTCCTGGGATGCGGAGATCGCTCGTTGAAGCGCGCGCGCGCACACACAGCGGCGGACGCGCACACGAGGAGGGAGAGCGAGCTGCGCCTGGTAAACTCCTGAAGGGGGGCGCCGAGGTAAAAACTGAGAGGGAGGACCGGAGACTACTCCAGAAACTCGGTGCTGTGCTCATCAGAAGGTCCGGGGACTTCCAGAGAGAGGATTTCTTTTTTGGTATCACTATCTGATTTGGGAAATGCATCGCTCCACGACAACACGTGCGTAGATGTGAGTCTGTTCCTTCTATTTCTTCTACATGTTAATATACATATATTGTTTTGCGGAAAGGAAAGAGAGAGGAATTGTGTAAACAGGGTTCTTAACATGCAGTATTTCGTTATGTGACCCTTTGTTGCGCTGTGGTGATGGTACTACTGTTTGTAAGCATCATTGATATCAAACGTATATGTCACCAAACTTAATTCAAGATAGTAATAATTACATTTATTGTAGTGAGACTTGGCTGTTGCATTTTTTTTGGGGGGGGGGTGCAAATTAGAAGCCATAACTTGAATTTAGTTTATTGCAATTTTTTCACTATCAAAGATGGTTGTATCATGAATACCAAACAACCATGTTTTCTTTTGTACAATAAGTGAATATTGTCATTGGAGTGTGAGTAACTTGGTTGTCAGGTGCTGATGTAAATTCACTACTCTGGAGACCCCATTATGCACAAAGGGCAATCGTAGCATCTGTCCATGCATGTCAGAGAGCAACAAAGAGAGAGAGGGAGAGAGAAGTGCTCTATTGCTCACAGAACTATTATCTCAGCCTCCTTATGCAAATCCATGCAGATGAATATGTTGCGGCAACTTCACGCAAAAGCCTCACGTCGATGTGTTTTGCCTTATCTCCCTCCCGCAGCCGGCGCCGGCCTTCCATGTAGCTGAGCGTAAAACACTGACTCCTTGGTGAGGGTCAGAAAATGAACGCCTCCTGCGATCCTGCGGTCACGGCGTATCAGCAGAGCTCCGGGTGTGACCTCGACGGCAGCTGTGACTGGCTGCCTCCCCCACGCTGCAATTGGACGTCAGCGGACGGTGCAGCGCCGCGGCTGCCCACCTTCTCCACGGCGGCCAAAGTCAGAGTGATCGTCACCTTCATCCTGTGTGGCGTTTCCACTTTCTGCAATCTGGCTGTGCTGTGGGCGGCCAACGGCCACAAGCGCAAATCCCACGTCCGAGTGCTGATCATCAACCTGACTGCGGCCGACCTCTTGGTCACCTTCATCGTGATGCCCGTGGACGCCGTGTGGAACATCACCGTCCAGTGGCTGGCCGGCGACCTGGCCTGCAGGTTCCTGATGTTCCTCAAGCTGCAGGCCATGTACTCCTGTGCCTTTGTCACCGTGGTGATCAGTCTGGACCGACAGTCGGCCATCCTCAACCCTCTGGCCATCAGCATGGCGCGGAGAAGGAACCGGGTCATGCTGGCGGTGGCGTGGACTATGAGCGCCTTGTTCTCAATCCCTCAGGTAAGGCCAGGGGACAACGGGTCACTCGGTTGAGTTGAAGCAACGGATTCGGAGAGAAGTGCCGGGTTATAGGAGATGTTTTGAACTCTCGCTCGTGTTCCTTCAAACAGTAACACAGTGAGGTCTTCAGATTATAGGATCTGCATGCATTATCTCAGTTTCATTCTGGTATTAACGTGTGGGTGATCCACACTTGCTCGAGGAAATTAAAATCGCTACACACAGTTCATCATGCTCTCTACATCTCTGTGCATTTACATAAAATGTGGCAATTCGTAGAGGCTTTGATGCTAGCAAACATGCGTGTTTCAGGGAGCCCAAATGGTCTCGGTGTTGTGGGATTAGTGGCTCCATCATTTAGTTACACAAGGATAGGAATCCCTAATCCTAAATGGTATAAATGCTTTACTGTAAACAGTGAGACATATAGACAGCCTAGCATGCAACACGGTTGATCGGGTTCATGAGGGGGAAAACAAAAAGCTGTCGATACGGTGCAATCTCCAAACTGAATGTTGAATGATTCTGCAAAAGACAGTACAGTACAGTACAGTACAGTACAGTACAGTACAGTACAGCCAATGGCAACATTTTGAAATGGTCAGTGGCTTAAATCCGAAATTCCTGCAATATCAACACAGATGCAATTAGATTACAGCTGAAACGATTGCAAAGTAATCTGCATATATTTTGAGAATTAATCCATCCTTTTTAAAAAAAAAAAAAAAAATTCAAGCAAAAATGCAAATACGCTGTTGCTTTAATGCAGATTAGTCAACTGAATATCTTTTGCTTTTGGACTGTTTGTTGGAGGGACAAAAGCAATATTATATTAAAATATATAATTATGAATTTCCATCAAACACTGGCATTTGACCTACATGAATGTAAATCCTATACTGGGCTATTTGGTCAAACCAACATAATGCTTTAATCTTTCCATCCCACCTCTGCCAAACAAACGGAGCAAAGAAAATACTGCATGACAGCTGCCGCCAGCAAAATGCTAACCTTATATTTTTCCATTTGTGTTTCCACAGATGTTCATTTTCCATAATGTGACCATCACATATCCAGCAAACTTTACTCAGTGCACCACCAGGGGCAGCTTCGTCACTCACTGGCTGGAAACGGCTTACAACATGTTCACCTTCTCCTGCCTCTTCTTGCTGCCGCTGGTCATGATGATCATCTGCTACACCAGGATCTTCATCCAGATCTCCAAACGGATGACGACGAGGAACTGTGAGTTCACAGCCGAGTCTTTTCCTGACTCTGGGTGGGTCAGAAACAGACCTACATTTGATGCATTCATTCCATCCGTCCATTAATACTGGACTCTCTCTCTCTCTCTCTCTCTCTCTCTCTCTCTCTCTCTCTCTCTCTCTCTCTCTCTCTCTTTCCTCCAGTGCCCTCCAACGAGCCACATCTTCGCTGCTCCAAGAACAACATCCCCAAAGCCAGGATGAGAACTCTGAAAATGAGCATCGTCATAGTGATCAGCTTCATCGTCTGCTGGACTCCGTACTACCTGTTGGGTTTGTGGTACTGGTTCTTTCCGGACGACCTGGAGGGGAAAGTCTCCCACTCCCTCACCCACATCCTGTTCATCTTCGGGCTTTTCAACGCCTGCCTGGACCCCATCATCTACGGCCTGTTCACCATACGCTTCCGCAAGGGGCTGAGGAGCTGCTACAGCAAAACCGCGGCGATGTCCGACCGTGAGATGAAATGCACTGCCGCCGCTTTGCCCTCTAAGAGAGGGATGAGGACCGGTGAAAAGGACCGCAACTGTGGACGGGCTGAGCCCAGTTCGCCTGACGGCAGGCCTCTGTCCGGTCGAGGGGAAGGAGGTCAACCGTGCCATTTCAGTGCTGAGAGCACAATATGAGCAGAAGCGGGAACTTGATACGTGTGTAGAATAAGTGTGAACGCTTTCAAGAAAATCCATCAGCTCGACGTGTCTCTCTGTGTGCTGTCTTTGGGGCTGTCCATCAAACTTAAGGCTTACATCACATCTTCATGAACCTACTAAACCGAGCTGTTTGATGTTTTGTGTGTGGCTCCTATTTTAAGACGAGTTCGCCATTTACAATATGCTTTTACCAGTGTGGAAAAAGCTTCAGCGTGTCGTGCATGCAGCTACACACACGCTGCCGAAGATGACGGTGACGGTGGAGGATGAGAGCTTTCCTTTTGTAGCCAACACAAAAGAAGATTGTTAAATTAATCGGATGGATTATCCAGTCTATTCCCTTAGGAAAAACGAAGAACCAGTTGTCCGTCACGTCATAGAAGGAAAAGCACAACGAGGTCCTCGTTATGACATCAACGAGGCCCCCGTTGATGTCATAACGAGGACCTCGTCCCATTCAAGTGTGGTGGTCAATCAGTGTGACGGTGATCTTGCAGCATGCACAACCAACACAGGGACTTTGGAAGCTGAAGCAGCTAATTATTCACCGCAGTGTTTTTCATGCAGGGACATAAAAAGGTCCTCTGTGAAAGCTCCTCATGCTACTGCAGTGCACACCTGTAACACAAGTTTGACAAGGTTTGCGTTCATTCATCATAAGCAATGCTCTGGAAATGAGTTTAATAGTTATTTATGTTTTTCTTTACAGTTTGCAACAATATAGAAATAACTGCCTGCAGTGATAACGTGGAGGAAATGCAGGACAGCTGCTGACTTCCTCCTGCATGCCCTTTAAATCCAGATTACAGCATTAAAAGACATTCTTAAAGCCATGGTTTACGTTTGCAGTTGCCACCACTTCTTATTGGACTCCATTGATTGGATTATGTGAACACTGTTTATTATCCAATTTCTCTGGATTAACTGGTGTTCATTTCACCTGTACATCGGGACAAAGCCGATAAAAAAAGATGATATAGTGATGCCAATAGGGCTGCAACTAACATTTATGTTTGTCATTATATAATCTGGTGATTATTTTCTCAATTTATTGTCTGGTGTGTAAAATGTAAGAAATTGGTGAATTTTGAAGTTTCCAAGCTGGTGTTTTCAAATGAGATGTTCGGCTGGACCAACCCAAATCCAAATAGATTCAATTGGAAAGCAGCAAATCCTTATAACTGAGCCCACGGAACAATGTCATCTTTGGCTCTTTTTACTTCAAAAATCATCAAAATGATTAATCGGTTGTCGAAATTGTCAATGGGCTAATGGAATAATCGACTAATTGTTTAACTCTAGCTGTGACCAGCGGGTCCGTTCTCCCTCAGGATCGTTCAAGTGGCATATGGTTCACCTCCCTTTGAATATTTATCAAGTTATTGTCAAGTGTTTTGGGTGCAATATAAACAGATGCAACACAAAGCTTTTGTCGTATCAAATTTCAGAAACATGCTCATCAAATGTGTCCAAATAAATTGCAACGAAAAGTCATGTTGAAAAGAAACTATGTCACTGGAAGGTTGTCAATGAGTGAACATCAGCATTTTGTTTAAGGAGTTCATATTTCTGATAAGTGAGTCTTCATTATGAACAGGCGGGAAGTAGCTGAGGCATGGCCTCAACAAACCCCAATAGGCTAACGGTTAGCATGCAGCTACTTTCTAGTAACTATTGTTTCAACATTAATGGTAACACAATGTATTTATATGTATTGGATTTAAGCTGGAACCGTAATGATTCAATGATGACACAATTTATACATAACTTAACTACAATACCAAGCACTGGTTTTCTGATCAGAGGGTAGCGTCTGACATGACCCGACCAGAAATCAGTACCAGAAAACCAGTGATGGAGCAACTTTTGTGGCAGGAAAATCTTTCTGAAGATTTCTTTTGCAGAACAGCCAATAGGAACGCCCTCTCTCGGAACTGACCTGTGATTGGCCAAAGTTTGCCGTTCATGTGCTAGATTTTTCGAGAGCCTGGAAACAGGTGCAGGAGTCTAGTTTTCCACTTCAATTGCAATAAGCAGAAAGGTTATTATATAATTTTTGCCCAATGTTGCAAAGAAAAGAAAGACAAAAAACTGCCTACCCCTGATTTCATTATTTTGGGGCCCAAACTACTTAAACTACTACAGTAAATAGTATAGTATAGTAAATAATACAGTTGGTGTGTTAATTATACCCATGTTAAAATAGCCTTTAGTAAAGAGGAAAGAAGAACATCAAAATAACAGTTAGTTCAAAGCGTTTGATCTACAGTATATCTATATCAGGTAAGCATAAAGTATTCATCTTTATTCCAACCTCCGCCCTTTATGGAGTCTCTACTGCATCTATATGTTCAACACAAATCATTATTTGACATTATTGTCAGTGAATGAGATGACACGTGACACGTCTCTACAGCTTATGGATATTTAGTTTCTACTTTGGACAGACGGTAGCTGTGTGTCAATTAACTCTAATCAAGAAAAGCTCATTTTTCGTAAATGTCAAACTATTTATTTAATTCCATTCAGTATTTCTAATAATAGTCTATCATAAGTCATGATAGACAGCAGAATAATCCAATATTTGGGATGACATTTGTTAAACCCGTCATCTGCAGTGCAGTATAGTGGATCGTGCTGTTGTGACACTGCTGTGAACAGGATGGAGCGGATGGTCAAAGAGTCTCTCAGGGGACCGGGACATTTTATCGCTGATGTTTGTCATCTGGTAACCGGTCCCACTGAGTCCTCTGGAGACCCCGGAGCTGTGTCCCTGTTACCGGGGAAGTCAGCACATCTGGTCCAGGGCTTGAACTCGGTTCTGACACGAGGGAGAGAGTAAGAACACAGCACACAGCTCGTGACAACGCTTCTAATCCGGGTTGTCACCTGCATCCACATCACTGATACTGAAGCTGTTCTCAGTCTGATCCCATTTTCAGCCCAGACTGTTAAATAGTGTGTTTGATGACTGTTATCGCGTACATTGTTTTGGACTCGGCCCACATCACGGAGAATGCCAACTCACTCATTGCTCACTGATCCTTCCCAGGCCTGTCCGCTCCGATTACGTCTCCTCTGGTGTCGGGAGCGCAAATCGTCTGACGGGCACATCGACGCGCACGGGCCTCCCAGTCGTGCCGCGGCTCGCAGGACAGATGCGCGCACCTGTAGCTCGCTGCGAGGCAGCTGCTGATGAAGACGTGTACATGCTTTGCCTCATTGCAGCCGCCGATCCAGTGTATCGACATGAAACCAGCGCAGGTGTGGAAGTGTACGCAGCCACTCGAGGACGGCCCAGAGTCACGGACCATTGGCTCCGTGTGAATAGTGCTTTACCTTTCCAGAATTTCAATTTGAAAATCGTGCTGCTTCATAGCGCGGGATCAGCCGAGTGTTGTGCTCCGGATCTTTCAGCCTCTGGTGAAATCACCACCGCTCACTCTCGGGGTCCGATGATGTTTATCAGATATAATTAGCCTGCATGCATTATCTGGCCTGAGTGAATTTCATGGCCAGTAGAATACATATTTTATAGCTATTAGACTGTGGAGGTCTGAAGAGACTTAATCTCGTCTGTCACTGACAGACACGTTGCTCTTATTGTACAGAAACTACAATAGGAGCACCAGGATGTGCAGCACAGTAACGTGATGCCTACTGTCTTATCCAGGCGGTGTTGGAATCATTCAAGCGCTGACTGTTCAGTAAGTCACAATGCATTTCTTCTCTGTGCGGGAACACTCTTGAATGAGCGCCGTGGAGTTATTTGAGCCCATATATTGCCCCATTTCTCAGTGTGCACACTGCCTTCACCACTAAGTTATTACTGTGCAGGGTTTATATGCTCCCACGGGTCTGTTTTGGGCAGGAAAACATCATTTTCGAATTATCTTTTAGTAGCTTTAAATTCAGAGGAAGGTGCAACAAAGATCTCGCTTGATTTGTGCCAGCAAAAGCACCTTGCTCCCCCCCCCCCCCCTTGAAGACTTGGTACTCTATCTGCAGTTAAACTACTTTACCCATAGCAGACTAATGCATTTTTTTCCCCTGTCAAAGACTGGTGCAGATAAAGTGCAGAGATAGCACAAATGTGTGAAGGGCACATCTCATCAGAGTCCTCTTCAGACGCATCGTTGGTAACCGGATTTGGTCATGACAAGGTGGAACCTGTAGTGACCTTTTGACATTTGTCAACACTATCAGGAACTGGGCTGCACTTTGAGTTCAAATTCATTTTGATTAAATCAGATTACAGTTATATTCTAAGTGACATGTAGTCATCACGTTTCCTCGGTCATGATAATCAGTTGTTAAAGGATGTGTGGTGATTTTCTATTTTTCTTTGTGAACAACGTCTTTTCCATGAACAGATCCGACTAACTAACATGTGTGTGAACACAAAGCTCTGTACAGCTTATTACTTCTCTGCCAAGGCTTTTCAAAGGCTGTCAGCGTGGACTCCGCCTGGGAGAAAACTCTGACGACTGTTTCACACCGGCATGCTCCGTGTTATGTTGTTAAGTAAAGCGGAAGAGACGGCTCTCACAGTGTGAAAACCTCTCCTCACGTCGACCTCCACCGTTGCCCTAAAAACAGTCATATATTTTGAGTTGATGCGCTCGCTTTTATTATTCCCCCGCCGGACCACCGTAGTTGCAATGCTGCTTTCTTGCAGTGTGGTTTCATCTGCAGATGGGTCCTATCCAGAGAAACATGCAGCCTTATCTTCCTAGTCTCGTGATATATATAGGAGCAGAGGGTAATGGCTGCGCATGACAACACCACTGTTACTTTGGCTCTGTTGGAGGACACTGATAAGGATTCAAGAGCACAGTCGAGCTGATGATTACCATCTACGTCTGAACTCATGACTCATGGTGAACTGGGTCTTGAAAAGTTAAATCAACCCTGGTAGGCAGCCGAACTGCATCAAGAGGCTTTACAACTGCCTGGTGTCGTGTAAAATGCTGACAGAGATTTGACCACTGATCTACTTCCCTGGGTTTAATTAAGACTCACGCCCGATTGACCAAACGTGTACAAGCAACTTACAGTGCGCTGACGCATGAAGATGATTGGTCAATTCTGTTCGCAGCTCTATTAGAGGGTTCATTTTATTAAAAAAAGAACACCGTTTTAGGAAAACAGCTGAGGGGCTGAATGTGCTGCAGTGGAACATCCATCATGAAGTGATTTATTCTGAGACTCAAAATAAGGCAAATTCTGCAAAATGGTTGAGGTGATTTTAGTTCGTTTTTGGAAATTTAAAATGAATAAAGGACACAACGACAGTTACGTATGACAGTTAGTTATGTCATTTACCGACTTCCTAAAGGGTTCGGATTGGTCTTCTGTAATCCTTCGACTGGCCAAACACTCTGTTATCTGACTGCTGTGGGCTTGAGTGATTGTGGAATATCACTGCGCTTTGCATTCATGTATTTGTTAATCTCTCTTTCTCTGACGCCGTGAAGCTTGTTCTGTGGTGAAAATGTCAGATGGGTTTTGTTTTCTGTTAAAGGGAGCTTCCCTGTTTGAGGGATTAGTGCATACAGTCCGATTCAAACCATGAACTGCTTGGTGTAAACTAAACTTAACAAAAGACAGTATCTTACCAGCTTTAAGATGATGGTGATGGGACAGCGTAGTCCCTAGATGTGGCATGAAATCACTGAATGCTTTCACTTAAAGGAAGTAGCAGGACTTTGAAGTTTCCCGGTTTATAACTACACACTCATAATCAGAGAACAAGTATGACTTCTGTTAAAGGAAATATACACAGTTTATGATTTTCAAGATAATTCAACTTAACATTTCCAGTAGTTTCTCTGACTTTAAGTCTTTTGACTGACGTATGATGGATGTTCTTATATGATCAGCATATTAACAGACTTCCCAGCATGCATTGTTCGTAATGATGAAAAGAATGCAAACCACCTGAACACTTAGAGTTAAACAAGTTAGTAAGCTGTTTATTGAGCTTAATTCCCTCTATTGATTAAACTTGTCAACTCAAGTTCAGTGAACATAACAGTCGGTTTTACATTTTCATAACTCATGAAAAGACTTATTCTACTTGTGTTCAGTCAGTCAGTCAGGCATTGGGAAGGGATATTGTTTAACACTGCTTAGCTGGAGCTGTGTTATCTATTTTTTTCTGCATTTGCACAAAATATAATACTTAAAAAAAGGCTGCCTCCCATAATGTGGTGCACACACACACACACACACACACACACATACACACACACACAACTCTTCTCCACAGTTGCGGATGTAGTCAGTGAGTGCATGCCTCCATTTTGGACACTAAAATAATAAAATAACTTTCCCTTTAAACAATTAATGTGCTGAAGAGCTTGAGTGGAAGTGCATGGTTTACTTGTAGTGATTTATTCAACATGTTTAGGTTATTAATCTCAATCTGGGGATTCAGAATGATCGGATTAAATGTTTTGGTTGGACAGAAAAAGAAATAAAACAGAACTCAAATGAATTGACAGACAATCTGTTAACCATGATATTGATTTCACGTTTCGTCAGTCACTTAATTAACACTCCTAACCGGAGCAATTTAATAAGCCAGTATGGTTCAATGCTTCAGGGACTATTTCACAGGAGCGTTGACTGATATCCATTGAAAATGAATCCTTGAACTGTTATGACGTTCAGTTCTTTAAAGGAGAAATGTTAACAGCAAGACTGCTTCCAGCTAAGACGAAGGTGGAACTCAAGGTTCCTAAAAACATGTTCAGTGTGTAAATAGCACATTCTGGTATTTGACTAGCATTAGATTCATATTAGATATGTATTCAATTCAATGAATCTTTGTATAGCCCAAAATCACAAATTTGCCTCAGAGGGCTTTACAATCTGGACACATGCGACATCCTCTTGTCCCGGGACCCTCACCTCGGAACAGGAAGAACTCCCCCAAAAACACCCTTTAACGGGGAGAAAAGAGAAAGAGACCTCAGGGAGAGCAACAAAGGAGGGATCCCTCTCCCAGGATGGATGTCATGTGTACAGAATGAACAACATAACACAGAGTTACAACACATTCAATGCATATGACAGAACCACGACAGGAGGCAAGACCAGGGTCCAGGGATAACCAGGACCCACGGGAACCTGCGAGGCGAGAAAGCACAGAGACTCCGGTGAAGAAGCAAAGTCAGTAATGTGCGTTAATGATGTCGGTGATATAAAATAGTAATGTGAGTAATATTAAAAGTGGTATTAGCAGTGGGAGTCAGCTCTGACACAGCTCTGCCGTTTATCTATCTCTCACTCACCTCATCAGCTTATTCAGTGCACCTGCTAGTCACGCCCACCTCATCAGCTCATCACTCTCACCTGCTCACTCTGCTGCACCCACTATTTAGACCCCAGTCACACACACACACACACTCACTCACTGCCAGATCGGTCTCCGCATTTATGCCTGGCCTTCCAGCGTTTACCGTCCAACTGCCTTCCCGTTGCCGACCCTGCCTGTTTGGACTTCTCCGCCTTGCCTCTCCCCCGGTAAACGACTCAGCCTCCTGTCCCCGACCACGAGGTTCTGCCTCTGTCTGATGCACTTAGAAGGTCATTAGTTATTTTTTTTTTTTTTTACCAGAGCTGTCTCTGTGCTATGATGCTCTCTAAACCCTGACTAAAAATCCTCAAACTGTTGTTACGTAGAAAGTCACACAACTGATTAGCGACTGCTTTCTGAAGGACCTTTAGAGAGGAAGGGAAGGTTAGAGAGGTCTATAGTTAGCCAACACCTCTGGCTCGAGAGTGGGCTTCTTAAGAAGAGGTTTAATCGCAGCTACCTTGAAGGACTGTGGTACATGTCCTGTTAGTAAAGACATGTTGATCATATCTAGTAAAGAGGTGATAACTAACGGTGACACTTCTTTAAGCAGCCTAGTCGGTGTGGGGTCTAAGAGACGGGGAGAAGGTTTAGATGTGGACATTGTTGAAGTCAGTTGGTGGATGGGAGTGAACAGCCTAAATGTATATCAAGGTTTACAGCTGTTTCTAAGGTTACTCCATTTGAGGATAGATCGGTACTAGTCGAGGGATTAAAGAAGTTCGTGGAGTCATTACTGCTGAGGTCTGAAGGAATACTGTCTGCCTGGCTACAGTGCTGAAGAGAAACCTGGCTTGTTCTTCTTTTTTCTCTTTTAACGATGAGTAATAAGCTGCTCTGGCATTACGGAGGGCCTTCTTCTATCTTAAGACTGTCTCGCCAGACTAACCGAGACTCTTCCAAGTTAGTGGAACGCCATGTTCTTTCACGTTTTCATGATGTTTGCTTTAATTTGCAGGTTTGAGGATTATACCATGGAGCGAGCCTCCTTTGTTTAATCATCTTTTTTTTTTTTTTTTTTTTTTTTTTTTTTTTTTTTTTTTTTTTTTTTTTTAAGAGGAGCAGTATGTCTAGTGTCATTCTCAGTGAGCTTGTAGCACTATTGACAAGATGATCAATCTGGGTAGACTATTAAATCTTCCATTTTAATGCCATAAGTCAGAACCAGGTCGAGGGTGTGGTTAAAACAGTGAGTGGGTTTCTGTACATTCTGACAGAAACCAATTGAATCTAATTATAAGATAAACGCAGTACTAAGGCTATCATTATCAACAGCCACATGAATATTAAAGTCACCTACAATAGTTACTTTATCTGTTTTAAGGACTAGACTTGATTAAAAACTGAGAAAATTCCGATTAGGAATTCAGAATGCGGCCCTGGAGCCCAGTACACTATAACTAATATAACTGGCTGTATTGTTTTCCAGGTTGGGTGTGAAAGACTAAGAACCAAGCTTTCAAATGAGTTATAATTTAGTTTAGGGTCTAATAATAGGCTTGAGTCAAAGATGGCTGCTACTCCACCTCCTCTGCCGGTGCCTCGAGGAATGTGAGTATTAATATGACTTGGAGGAGTTGAATCATTTAGACCTATTCTTCATGACACAGCCAGGTTTCAGTGAGGCAAAATAAATCAATATGTATCTGTTACTCTGGCCGCTAATGACGTTTGAATTGAATGTCCTTTCACACTTCAACTCATGATTCAAAAATACAAAGCATAAACTTGGACTGCTTGAACCTGCACTCGGAAAATTTGGCCATTAGTCAGAATTTGTGTGACGCACACAAAATGTATGGTCAGTTTTTTTTTGTTCATTTGATTATTCATTTCTTGAACTTACACATACCGTCCTACTATTAAAGGAAAAGTGTTCAGATAAAAGGATCTACCAACTTTAACCTATGGACAGTAGGGGGCAGCGCAGTGGATTCGCCTTTCTACTCTGGACTGGAACGTGCGCCTGTTACGTCTTCATCCTCGAGGAGACTTTGAATGAGAAGCCACACGTATGCCTCCCTCTAAAATGTAACGGGCACAGAACACAATACAAATAACTTGGAGACGACTGGTTGTCCATTAATTTAGGTGATGGTGATTCTGTTTCATGTAGCTAGTGGTTGCGGTAGTTATCGTTGGGTGCTAGCTAAAAACATGATAGCACAGCAGTGCATTCCCTAGCATTTTCTGGCCCCCGAACATTGTATTAGTTATTTAGAAAAAGAAGCACATCGAATCTATGTTTTTAATGGGTCGTTTTATGCTAAATATGTTGGTTAAACGTTATGGAAAAATACGTATTAGTTGTTAGAGGTTGAATTAGCCAATGCTAGCCCCTGTCGGCTAGTTTAGAGACCGTTTGCCATTATCAGTGCGATATCTGTGTCTTAACATAGCTAATGTTACCCCACATCAATTTTTTTTTTTTTTTTTTGCAAGAGTGCAAAATGGCTGATATGGATTATGCTGCAATCCATTGTACTCTGAAAAAAACTGCCTCCGACAAGGAAAAGTGCAATTGAGCGGTCACTTCAATCCAAATTCCGAGGTTGAAAAGTTTCCCGACATCGAAACAATGGCAACATGGCAGCGCTAACAGTGAAATACCTTTTCATCATTTATTGTTTGAGTTGTGAAATGTGCTGCAACAACATTATTGACACTTCAAAGTGATGCATATGGATTATAGCCATTACAGATCTCAACCACACAATATATAAAACAGGCAAGCACCCACCCGGAAAAGGCACACACTGCATCCTACCAGAAACAGTCAAACGTGTACGAGCTCATCGCAGAGAATACAATATCAAGAGAAATCACCTTCTTCAGGCAATAAGGAGGTCAAACACTATTGGCCTCGTGCAAGAACCACTGGTACAATTACATTTGTTCTTAAGTGGATTGTACGAGTGATTTAGGAGAAGTCATTCCCCAATTGTCTTGTATTTTTTTTTTTTTAATTCTTAGGTAAGAACACAATGTACTAGTGGTCCAGACCTGTCGCAGGAGTCGTGTGCAATTATTCTGCTGTCGTCCAAACCTAATTCTTCCAATAATGGATAATATATTTCATGACTTTAAAGAGTATTTTGCATTTGAAAATCCTATATAAATTTCACGTTATAATTATGTTGAATTTTTTCTGTTTGACTCTGCAAATCGAATTACTAACTGTACGATATTAAAATGACCGTTTCAAACTATAAAACGACTTAGATGATGCTCTAATTGAAGGTTAATTTGTCCCCGTATATAAAGTCAGTGTAACCAGGCGCATCATGGCTGACTTGCCTCTTTTGGATGCCTGAGGGCCGATGGAAGAGAGCTTTAGTCAGCGTCCTGATATTAGCAGAGACGGAGGGATGGTTCTTCACATTATGCAAATCCATGTCCAGGAGGAACGAGCTCCTTTACTGTGCCTGACCACCTGTAACCAACCGTGTTCTTTGGTCCATCTCTGTGATGGAGACTTCCCCATGACCCCCCCTCCCATTGCATTCATCGATCGCCTTGCTGTGGCGAGACGTTTTATTTATGCCATTTTCATACTGAACCGTTTCTTCTTCATTCCAGTGACAGTACGACCCTCAGGTGATGCGACAATAGCAACACTTGTTGTTTCCTCCCATGGGCTTTAGCAGGTCCTTTTTAAGTCTGTGTTAAAAAGTATAGATTTTCCTTTATGGATCTCCGAAAGTCTAAACCCTCTGAATTTGTAAAGTTATTTGTATTCTTTGATGATATTTTCATGAACGAACAGTTCTGGACATATGGGGCAGGACACTAGGCCCTTATATGGTGTTATTGGGGCATTAATGATGCAAATTTACAATTCTCATGAACACTCATTTATGCACAGGTGGATTTCCTCATGTTTACGCCGGCCATGTACAAAGTTATCTGAAGTTCATTTGCTGATTCTGACATGGCACACTTGTATGAAGAGAAAGTTGGGATAATCATATGAAAATGTTTTGTATGAGGCCCGTTGATTCTTCATTCTCTTGGGGAGAAAAGCAGGCAAATTGCAAAAAGTGTAATGGTTTAAACATGTCAAATATGTTGTAGTTTTTGACTTGATACAGCAACTGTCAATCTGTATGTTTTATAAGTCAATGGGGACTATCGATGCTAGATTTACACCTTCACGCTTCCTCTCATTCCCGTGCTGAGACCAACCTGTCAGCTGCTGCTGTGGAGACCAAGCATGAATTGCAGATAAGAGAAGTTTGGTGGAGTAAAGGGACAAGATATTGTTACGGAATAGAGTAACGTAATTATTTGGTGCTTTGCTGCCATCTAGTGGCATAACGTTCACATTGTGCAACACTCACAAAGGACTTGGATGCATTTATGTCAAAAAGCCTAATTGTTAAACACGATAGTGCTTTTCCACAGAGGGCATCCTAACTTGTTATAGTAGGAAAGGAACATGGCTTTGTTAATTCAAGAGTCCCAGACATCCATGACGGTGTGAAAGGAGCCAGCAGGAACAACACCAGCACCCGGAAACTGAAGCCGCTAATTTCATTTCAGCTAAATTGTATTATTGACACCTGTTATTTTCCTACTGTGACATGTCGACGTGTCCTCTGTGAAAAAGGCTTTGAGTTAGCCTTTTATATGCTAATGCAGTAGCAGTGGTGATAATGTGCTGCTCTTTCAAAAACAGCCACAGACGACACTAAACCTCATTAGCAGTGTATTAGATGGTCACCTGAGAAGTTTCCAGCACATGGAGAACTCTTAACGATTGTATTTTAAACTGTATGCATTTGGCTGTTTTTATTTTACAAAAGGACAGATGTTTATTATTATTATTATTATTATTATAATAGATGTGTATAGTGTGGCTGTTGTAAGGTACCGTTTGCTCACTCAATACTTTAAATTCAAGTTTTACATCATTTTATATTGAATTGTATTCAGTGGTTGAGTAACTAAAATAATTATAAGTAAGTTTACTCAAGGGCTTTGCTCAAGGGCAATTCTGAGGTACATGAACGTATTTCCATTTTTTGCTACTTTATACTACTAGTACATATTGTACTTTTGACTGCACTTCATTTACTTGACGGCTATACTTTTCAGATTAGGGTTTTACAAATGAAACTTATGATCAGTATCTAAAATATGATGAAATGTTATTCATTAAATGATGCAACGGTATATACAATAGTGGATAGTAATAATATTCCAATGCATTAGCAACAATAATCAAATCTTTTTCCTGCACAATGAGTCCATAATACTTGAAGTACATTTAGAGGATCGTAGTAATTTAAAAGTCGTGAGGGTTCTCTTCTGATTCTGTGTGTCAGTCCTGTGATTGACAGGTGAGCTGACCGGCTGGGTTCAGCGAATGGACGGATAGATGAATTGAATCCTTATTGCAATTAACTTCACTGACCTCCAGAGGGCACTACAGAACAGTCTATAAAATGTAAACGCAAATGTCAGCATCGGTATTTACATTTAAGGCACGTGTCTTACCAGATCTAGTGATACATTAATAACAATATGAGAGCCGCGCAAATGACATTCTTCACCTACATCATGTTCTCCTTTGTGAGGCAAGAGAAAAACCACAGGCGTCAGCGCTGCTTCCATTGCTGTTGTTAGTGCTTCAATATATCAGAGAAAATAGGACATTTTTGGAGTATAATACATTTTATTATTTTATTATGACCTTTAATATTTATTATGATTATTACCGTAGTAGTACTGTACGTGTTTCTGAAGTTTCTAAACAAACCGTACCCGGTGTGCATTTCGCTGTTGCACGTGGTTAATTGGTCTGACTTGTACTACACTTCATAGCAGAGGGAGTTGGCAGGCGGGCTGCCGAGGTGAGAGATACCGCGGGGAAGATGGAAACAGATGGGATGAACACGCGATGGCTGCCTCTCACTGGGGCAAAGGGTGAAGCAAATCTGTTACAACCCCGCAGTTCATCCAAGGTGCACGAGCCTGAGAAAACCCGAAGTCAGCAGTAACTCAACCACTATTGGAAACAATAGACCGCATTCTGTAAACACCATCTTGAAGGCTGATATTTATCTATTGTCGCTCGCGTTAAAACAGCAGATGAAGCCCCCCCCACCACCACCACCACCACCTCCACCCACCCACATACATCACACCCCCACTGAGCTATAGGATCTGAACACCTGTTTCATTGTGGAGCTAAAAAAGGAACAGCTCTTCAGATGTCTCTGTGAGAGACTGTTAGTGTTCCTGTTACTTTACAGTAGTTTACACCATCAGATGCTGTGCCTGCAGCCAGTTTTGTTTTCTCGGGGTCTGTGAGTCCCAGCCTAGATGTTCACGTTTGTACTAATGTGTGTGTGTGTGTGTGTACTAAGGCATAAATACATACCAATAAGAAGGTGAAAATGAGTCATTTTGAATATTGAAAGAACATATCAACACTAATTTGAATCAGAAGTATAGTAGCTTTTAAATTATTACAGCCAGATGGAAAAAAAAAAAGTGAATTTGTAAAATTTGGCATTGAGCTCATTTGTTTGTCTAAATGAAAAACACCGGATGAGATACGTTGTTTTTAGCAGCCGTAGAGAGTGTTGATCCTCATGATGTCCCAGTAGGACATGTCCTGCCTCTGGCCGGTCTGGACGATGGGGGTGATGGAGTCCTTCCTGTACTGGATGGAGAAGGCTGTTCTTCCATAGTGCATGATGGAGGAGTATTAGTAGGAAGTGTTCAGGTTGTTGGTGGCCTGCTTGTGGAAGTTGTTAGCCATCTGCGGGTTGATGTTCTCCCAGTTGGTCCTGGCGTGGTAGTTGTGGTCGCTCCTGGTCTGTTCGAGCTGAGAGCGTGGTTGATCTCATGCTGGGTGATCCCGTGGTAGAGGCAACCCTGCCTGTTCAGAGAGAGAGAGAGTACCTGTCTGCCTCCCGTTCTGCCCAGAGCGGAGAGACATCCGGCATAGTTCTTGATGCTGATGTAGTCGTACTCGTTCTGACGGGGGACAAAGCGGAGGCAGGTCCTGCTGTGGAAGGCCTTCATAGCGGAGTCCATCTTCTGCCTCTCCCAGCTGGTGAACTCACTGCTCACGGTGAAGGGGATCATCACCAAACCGTCGGGAGGCTTTCCTCCACAGGCGGTTCTGGGACCAGCAGGTCTCCTTCCATCAGGGTCTCATCGGTGCCGTTGTTGGAGGTCAGAATCCTGGTGGTGATGTCGACGGTGTCTGGGCCTTCTTCTCCTCCTTCCTACTGGAGAAGAAGTGCCTGAGAGAGGAGCAGCAGCAGGCTGGCAGAGGGAGTCGTCTTCAGCGTCGATCTGGAGGCCGTGGAGCTGCTGTGGAGAGACTTCTTGAAGCTTGATGTTTGACTCAGTTCAGTTCAGGGTCTTTATACTCTCCTCTCTCCTCTACAGGTGTGTCTGCAGGAGCATTAAGGGTTGGGGCCTCCACTGCTTGGGCTGAACAAACCTTTGAAGGGAGGACTTCACAGACAAACTTTTAAACATGGTTTGTTATCGTTGATCATTAGATTGGACATGTTTAACTAAACTTCTCATATTACCATCAGCCATTCACAATTCAAACCTTAATGTAGGCAAATGTATGTTTATCTTTGCTGCTATCCTGCTGCTGCTGCTCGGCCTCTCTCAGGCACTTCTTCTCGTGGAGGGAGGAGGCAAAGAAGGCCCAGACACCGTCCACATCACCACCAAAATTCTGACCTCGAACAATGGTACCGATGAGATCCTGCTGGAAGGAGACCTGCTGGCTCCCAGAACCAGAAACCGTGCCAGGATGTGCTGGTCCCAGAACTGCTTGTGGAGGAAACGAACAGACCAGGAGAGACTGCGACTACCACGTCAGGATCAACTGGGAGAACATCAACCTGCAGATGGCGTACAACTTCTTACCACCAACAACCTGAACACTCCCTACGACTACTCCTCCATCATGCACTAACGAATGACAGCCTTCTCCATCCAGTACAGGAAGGACTCCATCACCCCCATCCCCGACCCCAACGTCCAGACCGGCCAGAGGCAGGGCATGTCCTGCTGGGACATCATGAGGTTCAACACGCTCTACGGATGTTAATAACAATTGCAATGCTAAATTATTTTACATTTTTCTCTTTTCCTGTCTCTTTTTTTCTGTAATTTATCAAAAGCTGCTGTAAGTTATGGAATCATTGCTGAATATTTCGCTTTCTTTCACAATATCCTTTCAAATGTGGAGACAACAGAACATAAGACTGCGCACTCGCCTAAATTCTCTGCAATAAAGGAAATGCAAAATGACTGCTGACTAGTTATTAATCACCACCTCTGTTCCTGCAAGTAATTTACATACGCACACATTAGCACAAACATGCAGTCACCGAGCAACGGGATTGATTGCTCACCGACGTTGAATATTTGTGCAACATGTGATCACCAAGGTGATTACAGTAAATCCTGAGGTGAACATGCATCCAACAGTTGTCAATTACTGAAAGCCAAAACGTTCACCGTCACGGTGGCACTTGGTCAAAAGTCAAAGGATTTATGCTCTGGAGACCATCATTGTCTGTCCAGGTTTTTATAACAAACCATCTGGTGATTGTTGAGACCTTTCAGTCTGGACCAACCGACCACTAGATCTCTCAAACCATGCCGATCACAAAAACATGCTGAGGTTTAAATCCTGGCTCAAGTCCATTCTTTTGTTTATGCTTGGATCACTGATTGTGCCTTTCATTTGTATGCATCACTTCTCTATTTACAACTGAAACGATTAGTCACTTGTTGACTAGTGAACTTAATTAGCTAAGATTAGCGAACTCTTAGAAGAATCAGTTATTCAATCAATTATTTTAATGTAATTTTTCAAACAGTTTTCAGCTTTTTTGGATTTTACAAAACAACCAATTAAAATCACCACCTTGGGCTTTAGGAAGTTGAGATTGTTTTCAGTATTCTCTGAGCTTTAATTGAGAAAGTAATTGGCAGATTAAGAGATAAAAATAATTGTGACTTAAAATTTAGTTTTTTTTATGTTACGTTAACATCGGGCCCCGTTTCTGTGTTGATCTGAGGTTTGAACCAAAATACTAGGCTAGCGTGTGATATTGTAATAACTTGTGTGCAACAAAGCTTTTGGCCACAGATCTCTGGAGAGTTGTTTTACAGCCCACTGCTTTCATAGACAATCATGTATCTGTTTAAAACAGCTCAGAAGCTTCAGCATACAGACTCTGTCATAACTCATGCAAGTCATTTTAATGATGCTTTTCATTATTGAAATGTCCTGTGAGGTCAAGAGCAACATGACCTCAAGTCACTTCATCACCAACATGACCGGCAGCCAACAGTCAGAAGGTCACAGTCAGACAGACCATGTTCTTCAGCTCTAAGATGTCTTTTTCTAGTTCTGCTCAAAGAAGACCACCTGAAAGGTGATGGCAGCTTCAACATGGCTTTCACACGACAGTTAAAGAAGTTCCCTGTTTTCAACAGTCACATAAAATACATTATATATGTGAATATATATATATATATATATGATAACCTACAAAAGTTTAGCATTAAATATAAACATCATGTGCCTTTGTGTTCTGGTAATTTATTTGTTTGTTACAGGATAAACGCATGAATGCATTCCTCTCTCTGTGGACCTTGTGATTAAGAGGCATCCTAAAATAATGTCTTCAGTTGGCTTGCACTGCATCAGCAGGCACCGTGGCTGATCTTAAATCACCCCGGGTACTCTGAGTGACTCCATGAGAAATGGACGCTCCCCCTGCTGAGTCCACAGTTTGCCTGATAGATTGTGCTGCTGCAGATGCTATTGAATTGGTCCTGATAGAGCATCTGAATGGTCTGAGGAATATCGTAAGCCAAAAAGCTGTGGGGTGAGTGGTAAGTGACCTTGGCACTGAGCGCTCTCTTATGATAGAGGATTTTTACTCTGTGTATTTTCTTTTGCTGTTGTCTTTTTTTTTTCTTACTGCTGTCTCTGTGGCGCTCTGTCCTGCCACTCTGCTGTCATTTTCATTTCTTCTGCATGACAAACTTCAGGGTGGATGAAGTCCATCATTCTGATCCCTGTTACAAACCAGACCAACCTTCGGATATGTTTATTCCCCCCCAAAAAATACAGATTGGTGCGCAAAGTGAATATTTATGTTATTCCAGGTAAAACGAGATTAATAAATTAAATTGGTCAAATAAAACTGAAGACGATAGAACAGCTGATAATGGGGGTATACCTGAAGTATATTGTTCAAATATGCCCTTTAACAAACCACCTTCTCATCATTTAATCCCTCTAAGGAAGTGTCAAAATATAGAGGCATATGGTGTAGATTATTATGGTCCCTGAGCATTTGTCCACAATGATAACACTGTGTTTCACCTTGAGTGTTCTCATGTAGAACAGCTGCAGCATGACAATACATTGGCCTGCTGATGTGTGTAATGGAGCTCTTGTGTTGAATTTGTAACCGTCCTGCAGCCAGCTGAGTACACTCCAGCCATGCATGAAGATCGGAAGATAGATTCCCTAAACTAAAACTACCGTAACATGACATGCACTGGGGGGCAGTGTGCAAAATACGATGGGTCTCGGGGGGGGGGGGGGGGGGAGGGGGGATCTGAGACCCTTTGATTGACACTTGAGACCCCTTGGAAGCCTCGTCGGCAAAATTTCACTTGTATTTGTCACTAAAAAACAACCATGTCCAGCAGTATTCATTGTTCAAATTACATATTTAGCATAAATTGCTGGCTGGATTGCATAAAGCATCCAGCCAGCAACAGGTAGCGGCAACGAGAAGAAGTGTGTGTGTCTTGTTCAAGTGTGTGTGCGCGCGTGTGTGTGTTGGGTTAAAGAGAGAGAGAGAGAGGTGAGTGTGCTCTGTGGATTCTGTCAAAGGGCCAGTTGGAGCACTACGTAGGGGGAGAACCTCTACTTACTGACTATGGGGTAACTGCTCATGCTCTTGTTGCAAGTGTCCTTATTCAACAAGCATCTGTGCCCTAATATACAGCTTCCATGCGTCACGTTTGCCCTAATGAGACCCTATCATGAAGAGTCAAGCATCAAGTGACTCTGTGGTCCAACACAGGGTCACTTGATGGTGCTCAGTGCCACCCTGTAGTAACCTTGAAGGAAAAGACCCCTAAAACAAAACCCCAACCCTTGACCAGAAGTGATGTCCTCTTTTCTACCTGCTTTTACCTGTCGCACCTGGATGGAACCGGTGGCTCTGTGAGAATCACTTTCTTTGACTTCTCCAGTGCATTTAACACCATCCAACCAGTGCTGCTGAGTGAGAAGCTGCGGGAGGTGGGGGTTAACGCGTCCACCGTCTCCTGGATCACTGACTACCTCACAGGCAGACCACAGTTTGTCCGACTGGGCCGTGAGCTGTCTGACACGGTGGTCAGTGGTACTGGAGCTCCACAGGGAACTGTTCTGTCTCCCTTCCTCTTCACCTTATACACCACTGACTTCCAGTACAACTCGGGGTCATGCCATCTGCAGAAGTTCTCTGATGACTCTGCAGTGGTCGGGTGTATAAGGGACGGACGGGAGGAGGAGTACAGGGCAGTAGTGGAGGACTTTGTGGAGTGGGCCGGTAGAAATCACCTGATTCTGAGCAAGACCAGAGAGATGGTGGTCGACTTCAGGAGGAAGACGACGGTGCCACAACCGCTGAGAGTTCTGGGAGAGGACGTGGACATGGTGGAGGAGGACAAGTACCTGGGTGTCTCCATCGACAACAGACTGAACTGGAAGGCCAACATCAACGCTGTGTACAAGAAGGGGATGAGTCGACTCTTTTTCTTGAGGCAACTTGGATCCTTCAACGTGTGCAGCAAGATGTTGGAGATGTTCTACCAGTCTGTTGAACATCTCCTTCATCTAACAGTCAGTGCACCGTGCTTCTTCGTAGTCTGCTGGAGGAGCAGCATTGGAGCCGGAGACACCAACAGACTTAATAAACTGGTTATGAAGACCGGCTCCATCATTGGCTGCAAACAAGACTATCTGGAACAGGTGGTGGAGAGGAGGACACTGAAGAAACTATCATCCATATTGGATAACCTGGATCACCCTCTCCACCACCTACTGCAGGGACAGAGGAGCACCTTCTCCAACAGACTGATCCAGCTCCGCTGTCACAAGGACAGGTACAGGAGAACATTCCTGCCCTCTGCTATAACACTCTATAATAAATCACCTCTGGCCAGATCAATCACACAACTATTACACCGTTACACTGCTTGTTTGTTTTGGTTACATCTTTGCACTATTGTTTAGTTAGTTAATTTGAATATTATTGTATTTGCATTTTTTATATTTAATATTTTTTACTCTGTCATTTGTATCGTTTTATCTGCACCATAAATGCTGCTGTAGCAAAAAAAAATTCCCCTTGTGGGATTAATAAAGTAACTATCCATCTATCTATCCGGCTTTTTGCCGCTGCCCTTTAACCCATAATTAAAATAAAGTTACTTTATTCCATGTATTATACATGATATATATATATATATACTTTTCTATTAGTCTAGGGGATAAGTAGGGACAAACACATGACGACCAAAGAATGTGAAATGTGAAATATGTCAAAAGTGGAAGTAACAATTCAAAAAGAATACAGCATTTGGTGTAACCACTGCATTATAAAGCAATAATACATCCATAACAGGCGCTTCAAGTGTTAATAAGGAGGAATACAAAAGTAACACAATGTTCAGTAACAAAGCAGCACCATCCACCTGCTTGACTTTTCTCTCTCTGATCTATTTGGTCATTCATGTCACTCCACTGTCAGCCATTCAGGTCTGCCTCTGACTTCTTACTTCTATAGATATCGTGATCTGAGTGACTGAGCATCTTCATCATTATCTCTCAGCTTATGGTGAATGTCATTGTAGTGCAAATACATATAAATAGCAGAAACAGCAGGGTTGTGCAGCAGGAGGCCGGACTATACTGTGAGTTTCAAAATATTAAATATTGTGAAATCTAGATACGAAATACTGGTCTGGTCTGGTGAAGCTGCGTATTAATTCATCTGCAAATGCAGCCTGATCTAAGATCAGATAAGGGAAGATCTGCTGTGTCATTTTTCACCCAGTCGATTCGTCACTGTGTGCTTTTGCAAAAACCTTCAGTCCGTGTTCTGATGAAATGTTGCCATTTGTTTTGGTAGCAATGATGAAGCTGAAAGTGTGCGCAGGTAAAACGAAGAGAGGGGGAGGAACGGAGACGGGAGAGATTACACCTCCCTCGTGCTGCTTTGCTCCGTGGATGGGAGGAGGAAGAGGAGGAGCATCGTAACACCGCTTTTTGAAGGACGCAAGAGCTGCGGTTCGGAACCGGGCTGAGAAACCATATCCAGTCGGTACCGGTCCTGGGTGGAGATGTAACATCCCGGATGTAGGGAAACGGCGTTCTGTAGTTCTACGTCGGGCATCAGCAGCCGTCGCACACACACACACACACACACACACACACACGCGCAGCCTACGTATTCAAATATGATGTAGCCGAGACGCACTGGCTGGACAGGCGGTGAAGAGAGGTCGCTGACGGACTGTGCGTAATGCTGAGTGGACAGCAGTATTTCTCTCTGTATATTCCAGCCCAGACGGGCTATTGACAGGAGAATTCGCACTCCTTTCTGCAGTGCCAGCTCGTCATTACAACCAGATGCTCTCCGCCGGACCGGACCCGTTCAGTTTCATGCCGTCCAACCCGACCGGAGCCTGAGCCGAAGGATGCAGGTGAAAAACCAGATCTGCACCGAGCGGAGCAGCACCGACGACCCGGAGCAGGATGACAGCGAGAAGAAGACCTCGTGTTTTTCCAACATCAAGATCTTCCTGGTGTCGGAATGCGCGCTCATGTTGGCACAGGGCACCGTGGGCGCCTATCTGGTGAGTTTTTTTTTTTTTTTTTTTTTTTCTCTCCACATAACAGCCGCCGCGGACACAATGTTGTTCTGACGGGAACGTCGCATCTCGGTGTATCTCAGGTAACATCGGGTTAACGTGGCGCCCTTCAAAGCGGCACAAGGCAGGCAGTGAGTAACGATGCGGTGCCGCCGCCGATGCGGTTAATAATTATATTATTCTGATCACATTAGAATAATCACATCCTCCAGCGGCCACGGGACGCGGCGCTTTCACTGATTGATGACTTGCTGCGTATTATCCATCAGGCCTATGCACCATCTGCATGACACAAAGCGCGTCACAGCGGCCGTAGGCTCCACGTTGTTGGTGGAGCTTTTTTTTATTCTTATTATATATATGCGTATGTGGATGGTCTGTTGGAGAGCAGGTTACGAAACGCCGGTTCAGGAGGTCCATCAGACCAGCCGGCTCTGCTACATCCTGCACCCGTATGCCTCAGCAATGCAGGAGGCCTTTGACACTGGAGGAGATAGGCCCAGCAGATGACGTGATCACCACAACAGAAGCAACAATAGCTTCTCTTGTATTTACACTGCATCCCCCAGTGACAGTTGGATGTGCTATTGTATGCGTTGATATCTTTATACTGATGTCTATATAAGAGGTAAGATGTATTCAATAGATGAACTGATGGGTCGAATGAGTTTAGGAGCCAAGAGGAAAACATATATATTTTTAAAATGATCCATTCCATATACAAATTGACTGATGCTGAGGTGACATTGAAGCATTCCCCTAACACCAAACATGTTAAAAAAAAAGCATATAGATTTAGATAGGTGATGAATGAATTTTGAAGTGCAATGTGTGTAATGTCAGCTGTTTATTGTGTGGCCAAAGCCCACCACGGCAGTCGTTAATGTATTTAGTGTGGTCTACCTTCATTAGTCAGCGATGGCCCAACCACTTACTGTAAATCTGTATAAACATGAAAGATGCCTCTTAAATCAAGATTAGTATTTGCCCGATCAAAGCCCCTGACAGGTGTCAGCTCAGTCTGTGTGCTATAAATAATACCACATGCAGACATGGGGCTTCATTTGACTCTTCACGGGGGACACGACGCTTGATAAAGACCTCATCTTCACACACATTCATATCAGCGCAGTCTAGGAAGGCAGTTTAAAAAGAGGCCAGCTCAAAGGTCACTTTCTTAAACGTCATCGGATCACAGATTATATCGGTGCAGCTTTTGCGTGCTGGTTTTGGGGCGAGAAAGAAAAAAGGCCTAAATTGTATGAAAGTGTACGCGGTCACATCTCCCAGTGGAGATGTTGAAATGGAGACATTGTTTAGAAAAAGATGCAACTTGCCAAAATAAAAGTTCTTCCATGTTTTTTTTTTTGTTTGAGACTGCAGCTGTTGGCAGGAACACAACTGAGCTGGTTTTAATGTGTTTTGCACCAGTCCCAAATTTAAAGTGCATAAGTGTTTACCTTGAAGACTGCAGTGGATCTTCCTCCTCTAAACCAGCATCCCGAACCAAAAGTGCACCTTTAGCAAATCTCGCTGCAGACAAAAGCACTGTAGAAGCACTGCCTGTCCTCCCCTGTATAAAATATAGTTTGTCATCATCTTTTACCCCCTGTCTCTTTTTTTAATTTTGCCACTAAGTTGGTTCACATTGTACATTCATTCTCTATGCTTTTTTTCCCCCCAGTAGCACATTATTTTCTGTTTTGTTTTTTTTTACAAATAAACTGCAGTAACTTACAGTAACTTTGAAAGAGGACAGAGCTCTAATGACTGACGGCCATCACTGTCAGCAGAGAAGCAGCTGCATATCAAGCTTCCAGGGCTAAGTCTATAGACGTCAGAGTGAAATGGTGAAAGCTTTTCTCTAACAATTTGTATTGTCTGGACTAAAACATCTAAATCTAGAAGGTGTTAAGCAGCCGTTCTCCATCAGCAGCCATCATACAGAACAGCTTCACACAAGAGTAAATCTTAACCCTGGCCTTTGACCTGTGGCCGCTCAGCTTATAACATCAGGGGAATATGAAATACAACTTTGTAATATTTGTGAGTGAACAGTAGAGACAGTGTGTGCGCTGAATGTTCAGCAGATTAAAGTAGTCATTTTAAATAATTGTTGACAGACCGTCTTGTCTTTCAGTCCCACACATGTACTGTATGGCTAGACCAAGGCCATGTTTTGTTCTCTTATAGTTATTAGGTAAACACTCTCCAATTGGACCCTTATAGACACCATATAGACCCTTTTAGTGTCATCAAAAAATATGCCTCTGAATGTTCCAGCCATCCAGACGAGTTAGCGCGCTTTCAACAGCCAATTAAAACTGTTAACGGTATCAAAATATCTGGTTGTTGCACGTTTGCTTTTCAGAATCGATATTCCATCGGCGGATTCAAGGTCTACAGAATTCCGACAGGATCACAACCTTTTCGGAACAGCGGGTGTTTGGGTTTAACGAGTGACCGTGTTAAACTGGTGACTTTGAGTGGAACGTGTCTGTGGTTGCTCGAGGTGACTTCCGGCCACTTGCCGATGTGTTCTACACACTCACCGATGTCACACAGATCTGACACTTTTTTTTAGGTTGCATTCGCCGTCTTTGGTGGTTATGCATCACAAGCTATTGCACTCTGCCATACTTCTGTTGCCAAACTGAGTGTGCACACTTAAGTCCTCACTGTTTACGAACTTTAAAATGATCTAAGTCCTCAATTGCTCAAAGGGCTCCAAGGGTTTTGGGGCTTTTTCTGTAGGAAAAAAAGAACATTAAAGTCGTCACCTTAGGTTTTAAGAAATTGTGACAGGTACTTGTTACAATTTTCTGACATTTTATAGAAGAAACAATTCAACAGTTAATTGACATATTAATGGTTAATGAAAATAACTGCTAATAAGCATTAGGCTATAGAAAAATGAATGGAGCATGAACACAGTCTCTCTAATTTCAGCTACATAGTCATGGTGTAATGCTCCTTTTCATCTGGAATGACTTCTAGAGGTCTCGGGGCTCATACTGTACCTTCTGCTGTGGATGAATGATTAATACAAGATTAAAATAACTCCTGTCCAACCTTTTACCGCCAGTCCTGTAGACGATCCGGCGCACATTTGATGCAACGAGCCACTTCATCACCCGCACACCCAGAACACAGCTGGTACGACGCGTTCGTGTCCGTTTCATAATTAGAACAGCTGCGTGAGGCTTTCTTGCTTCAAGCCACACACATGCACACATTTCTTTTCCTCAGGCCGGCATCAGGCTAGCCTCAGGCTTGTTTTGTGGGGAGGGGAAGGAGGAGGCGTGTGGGGATGGAGGTGTTGGAAGCAGAGCAGGAGCAGCTCAGCTACTGTGTGTCATAAACATGTTGCTGATGTTGGTTCGAGAGGCAGATGGCCGGCGTTTAATGAACAGCACCTGAAGCTCAATGCCTCGCTTTTAATGTTTAGCACAAACATTTGAATGTAACACGAAATATTGTGTAATTCGTACTTCTGACAGATTTGGTACATTAGTGTAGAAACAATACATTATTAATTGCTGAACATAAAATCAGGTGTATAAACCTGCATTAAAGAAATTAGTGGGTTGGATGTGATGTCATTTAAAATCCGAAATGCTAGTTTTGAAAGGACTCACACTTACTCGCTCTCTCTCTCTCTCTCTCCCTCTGCCAGGTAAGTGTTCTGACCACTCTGGAGAGACGCTTCAACCTCCAGAGTGCAGATGTGGGCGTCATCGCCAGCAGCTTCGAAATCGGCAACCTGGCGCTCATCCTGTTTGTCAGCTACTTTGGCGCCAAGGCCCACAGACCCCGCCTGATTGGCTGCGGCGGGATCGTCATGGCGCTGGGGGCGCTGCTGTCGGCCCTGCCGGAGTTCCTGACACACCAGTACGAGTACGAGGCCGGGGACTCGTGGCACGCCGAGGACGGCAGGGACATCTGCTCCAACAACTCCAGGTCAGAGAACCGAGACTCTGGGTTTAAATGTGGCAACAGAGCCAACACCAACATGATGTACCTGCTGCTGATCGGAGCCCAGGTTCTGCTGGGCATCGGAGCCACACCTGTCCAGCCTCTGGGAGTGTCCTACATCGATGACCATGTCCACAGGAAGGACTCCTCGCTGTATATAGGTGAGTAGCACTGAGCGGAACACATAAGCTGATCGTTGTTTAGCGTTGTCCAGTACGTGAACAAACTCATTTTTAACACTGAATCCTCAACCTGAACAGAGCACACGAAGTCACGAGTGTCAATAAATCAAAAGGGTTTTGCTCTGTAGCTCCCATCACTGCTGACTGAAAGCACTGGTGTCAGCTCAGCTGTGATATACAGAACGTTCCTTCCTGGTTAAAAGCCACAAGAACATTCACGATGTGATTCATATGTTGTGGTTTCATGAAACAAGCAACAGACTCAGATTTAGAATCACAGACAGAGAAACAGAAGCGATTAAGTTCCACATTTTACGGAAATGATTCGGCCTAACGGCCTGTTGAGGATAGGATTGATACTACACTGATGTACATACTCTAAATGTGAAGCTAGAGCCAGCAGGCAAGTAGCCGTCCTTAGCTTAAAGACTAGAAGCAGGGGCAGCTAGTCTACTTCCTGCATACCACAACTTGTCGTTTTTACATTTCTGTTAAAGATTCATTTAATTAGTCAAATTTGAGAGGTGTAGGTAGAAGGCTATTTTTAACTTTGGAGAGACCGAGGCTAGCTGTTTCCCCCTGTTTACAGTCTTTATGCTAAGTTAAGCTAATCGCCTGCTGGCTCTATATCTACATTTAGCGCACATGGGTGGTATCGATTCTGTGATTTAAATCTCGGCTTGAAAGTGAATATGTTTACTCCCCGAGATGTTGAGCAATTTCTTGAATGTTGCGCGTTCGGCCAAAGACCTAAGAGATCGGGTGCAAATGCCAGCAACACCAGTTGTTTGTCCCTCCACACAAGAAGATGGAGCGTACGGCTGGATTCAAATAGATAAGCAGACGTTAATATTGACTGTGACGTCCAAAACAACCACAACACAGGCCTTGGCTATGCTGAAATTTAAAACTAATAATCAATGAAGAATATATTTAAAACAGGGTTGAGCAATAAAAGACTTTTGATCCCTGAATGAAACCGCATCTAGCAACAGTTTGATTCTTCATGCTCTTATATTTGGCTGACTCGGCATTCCAGTTAGCTGGAAGCAATAAGAAACAAAGGCTAATGGCATAATACAATCTGTACAATCACAATGTCTATCAAAGTAAATGGGCTGATTATGTTGGCATGACAATTGTGACATTAATCATTCACCTGTGCACTAAATGATCAGCTCTCCTTAATTAAGGCAGAGGCTCAGTTTAGAGGAAGATTTGTGATATTACAAAATTATATTTAACAAAATCGGATCACTAATGTAATGTTCAGTGAATCATAATTGGTCATGATAAGATAGACGAATGGATAATGGCAGGTGTGCATGCAGCGAGGTACGTAGAAGGGCTGTGGCCGGGAGCTAAAGCGGTCTCAGGCTTTAGTTCATGTTTTCTGCGGCTGATTGACACGATTGTGGTCACAATCAAATCACAATGAATGGAAAAAGACACCAGAGTACACAGCAGATGGTGAGAGAGAGAGTGCCGGTCATGAACAATGCTCAGAAGGCCGTCAGGAGAAGAAATAAAGAAGAACAATTGATTTTGAAAATCTACCATTTGAAAGCACTTATCAGAGAACACTTTTAGATATACTGTATATCTGGCCCTATTAAAACTATTTAATTTTTTTCCACATTCCGATTCATGTTTTTCCAATTTGTTTGTTTTCCGTTTATATTTTTCTGAATTGTGTGTTTTTCATGATTTAAGCCCATTTTGTCATCAGACAAAAGGTCTAATCATGTGGCGGATGAATACAATTTCAACAACTCACATTAAGGTATTCAAACTTTAGTGACCATATGGTGTGGAAGTCCTCGGGCGCCTAGCTCTTTATGTAATGATACTGACCTGGACTTAGCCTTCATGCTAATGTCTCAGCCTATCATGTGCTCCCTAACCACAAAATCGCATTCCAGCCCCAAAGGTGTGGGAGGAGCAGGAAAAGTCTAAAAAAAGCATCAGTGGGGATTATTGTCTTAATTCCAATAGTTTATGAATCATATATCTGTAGTCTTTAAAACGACTGCTGATGGCTCTGGTGTTGCCAGAGTCGACTTACCAGATATCACCTGTCAATCAGAGCGTCCCGGTCATGTGGCGTCTTTGTCCGTGGTTTACATTACGGTAGATGATTGAGATGACAAATTCCTTTACAGTCGCTGACAGTCTTTGATGATTTGTGAGGAAGTGGCCGTTTTAATCAGTAGTGTTGGTACACTGGAAGCTAACAAGTAACCTACGCTCTGCTGTAGCTCTTATGGAGACACGGTTTTGTGTGCTGCGGAGATTTTCTACTTTACTTTGTTTAGTAAATCTAACTCACAGATGCAGGTTTGGTTCCATTGTTGTACGTCCGGATTAAAATAAGAATATCTGAAGTGCACACAATTTTATTTTTTGGTGGAAAAAAACAAAGATACTCTCCTATTACTGTATGTCATTATAGGAGATAAGACAGGTCCAGCAAGGGCCACATTCTGTGATACTGCATTGCACAGTATTGACTTGCTTGTATCCCGCCCTGGTAATGAGTTTGGCCAGTGGATGGAAATGTCCCTGGCTATTAAACATGTTAGTTATGTGTGAGGGGATGCATGAGTCTATCAATACTTGGGCTAGTTTATGCTCTTGTTTACTTAAGGCCTTGTGTTTTATACAGCCATGCTGCTCAGTATGTAGTGGCTAGGTATTCTGATACAGGAGGACTGCACATTTCATGCTAGAAGAGCAGTCTTGTGAAGAAAGGAATGTTTTCGTTTGATCTAATGTTTTCTCTATTGATGTGGTTGACGGGGAAGTTGTCAGTCCGATCCTGTCCTTTCTCGCCCAAGTGCCCCCGAGCAAAGCGCTTTATTCCCAAAGTCTTCCGTGGTCAGCAGCAGAGGACTGCAGTTACACTTACAGCAGAAACCAAGAGGTCGACATAACACGCATTACAGTCAGTCTGCCAAAGTTGCCAAGGCAACAGTACAGAGACGGGCACCGGGGCTCTGTGGCATTCCTGTTCGTCTCACCGCTCAGCGACCCGCTAGTAGCAGAGCTCCATCTGGGGAGATGGAGAGACAAAACAAATAAGGAAGATAAATGTACAAATATTTTTTTGTTATTAGTCTGTAATTAGATCTGATCGTTTGGAGTATTTTCACTTGCAAATACACTTTAAATGTGGTTTTGTTAACAGCAATTTCTAAAAAAAATAAAGATGTCCTGCCAGTGTCAAAATACACCGGTCGACCTAAAAAGTTCCCCTTTATTGTCCACTTCACATTTTTGCAAATGGAGAGCATTTCTTTATTGGGATTGTATTGGTAATTATCGGCCATTGTTATAGACTCAAATTCCATAATCGTGCGTCTCTTCTTATTGCAGTTCGCCCTCAATTGCAAATTTTACAGCTGAGTATGACATTCAATTATTGTATGATAATGTACACTAGTAAAACCACCATCACATTAAAACCTTGAAGAGCTGATGCAGCAATACGTCAAAGCTCCGCTGTGGTTTATTTCATTGTGTAAGAGTTGTTGTGCTGTCCTTAAGCTCCTCTTCTTGTGGATTCATCAGTTTAGGAACAAAGGCACTAAAACAAAATAAGAACACAGCCGTGTTGGTTGCCATGTGGCTAGTCGCTCCTCCTCACAGGCTTCTCTGTTCGTCCTCGGCTAGTTGCGGTGTCTCTGTTTGCGTTGCAGCGCAGACCTCTTGCAGGGTGAGAAGGCCTGCGGTTTGTTCTGTGCATGCTTTGATCTGTACAGTCTCTGTCAGCAGCACTCAGAGAGGAGGAGATGAGGGAGGGAGGAGATGAGGGAGGGAGGGAGGGAGGGATGGACAGAGGACGGAGCAAACAAGGCTAGCACAGAACCTAACATCCCACCCTACACCCCAGCTTGGCGAGAGGCCAACTCATACCAGATGCCTGATGTTCGACATTACACTTGATATTTCTTTGCTATTTTAGAAAATTTAAAGGAACTCGCTACGTTCTACTGATTATGATGCGCTTATGCTGAATCGGCCCGTTATAACGTGATAGCCCATTAGCACAACTACACATTTACCATCTCTGAAATTGCTTATTTATTCCATTTGTAAAATAACTTAAAACACATATATTTTCTTCCTGCTTATGCTTCTTCCAGTCTTCTAGAAATTCCATTTTTTAGAAGACTAAATATTGCATTTCAAATGAAGTTTAAGGTTCTTCTTTTTTGCTACAGCATATACAGTAGATCTGTTGTAAATTACCCTTCCTGTTCTATTTTGAGAAAGAGAAAAGACCACTAAACATGAAGTACAGCTGAGGTTTATGGGATTTTGATTAGTTTTGCAGGTATTTAGTCATAAATCAAGCTAGTGGACAACTTTTTGTTTTACCTGAGAAGTCAAAAGATCACCAAAATGATCAAAATTCTCCCCAAAGCCAAACAATTTCAACCTGCTTGTGGCGCCAAAGAAAAATTCAAGGGACTACCAACGTTGGCCGGATTCATCCTCTCGGGACCGTGAATGTCTGTTCAAAATTTCATAGTAATCCATCATGATCGACCGACATTAAAATCTAAACTAAATTGAAACTTTCCACTCGACACTCAGGCATGATTTTGCCAGAGAATGACTAACTGTGATTTGGGTTTGACTTTAAGAGACAGAACTGTCCGTATGAGTCTGATTGTCTGTTTATGTTAGTCCTGTGATGGACTTGATCTGACAGTCCAGTCAGTTGACCAAGGACGTCTCTTAACGGCAATCCTTCAAGAAATACCACCATTTCTTTCTTTCTTTTCTTTTTGACCTTCTTCAGCTGTTTGTAAATTTGCATACATTGCGTTTTGGACTCAGATTTGGTTTCATGGCCACTGTTCTATGTCCTGGCTCAGTCCACAAGGAACCGTCTCTTTCATAACATCCCCCAAGCTTCTTTCTTTGACACTTACAGATAGTCTATTATTCTTTTCTCCACACCACCCCCTCTCTGCTCGCATTTTTTTTTTTTTTTACAATCCCGGCATATTGATTACCATGGTTACCTCCTACAATGTGACTGCTGCGTCGTCCGTCGTGGCTCTGGAATCTCCACGCAGTACATGTATGTTGTGTGCTGCTTAGTGTTTCTGCTGCTTCCTTTTCCCAGTTTGAAGAGCTCGACGTGTGGAAACGTTGTAAGAAAAGCCCCGAATAATGCAGCGGGACAGAAGGGAAGCAGTTAGGAGTAGTTTAGCAAACATCTAACCAAATGCTTAAATATTAAAGCAGCAGTTGTCAACGGGGCTCGCTGACAAACCAGATGATAAAAGGAGTGACTGTTTTGTTGTGGGCACTTCACCCCGCATGGATCAGTGCTGCCTGAATGCCAGATTGAGGACACTGGGAATACTCGAGAGCAAACAGTACTCAGGTGTCATGACACATGTCCTCCAGCATTCATCTGTCCTGTATCTGAACTGTGTCAGCGCTGTGTCCTGTTCTCTCTCAAATGTTGAGTAGGCTTTCACTCAGTGTCCAGAACTCTATGTGTGTGTTTGTGCGAATCAACGTGAGCAACAGATCTGGCAGCTGACTGGTGAAAATAAACAGAGTCATTTTTCAGTTATCTGGCCATCAGATCATTGGGCCATCTGGCAGATGAGAGGACAACAGACATAGATGTAAAACCGGTAGTAATGAACAGCGATACGGTGAAGAGTGAGACCTGTGTGTTCAGAGTCGTGCCTCTGTGAGGCTTCACTTAGGCACAACAGCAGAGCTTTCATCTAAATGCTAAAGTCAGCATGCTAACATGAGCACGAAGACAATGTTACCTCGCTGATGTATATTCACACTGTTCACCATCTTAGTTTAGCATGCTAACATTTGCTAATTAGCACTTCACAAAGAAAAGCTGAGGAGGCAGGTTTGGACTAATACCCAATGATGACACAAAAATCAGTGGATAATTAAAGTTATTAAAATGGCCGTATATAACCACAAATGTCCACCTCATAGTGGTGCCATAAGTCAGGGGATCACCCAGGTCATAGGGACTCATCTTCGGGACAATGTGAGTGAGGATGAAAGTGGTGATCTGACTGATGGACCAACAATGCCATCCAACAGAGCCACTCTGCTCCTGTGGCTAATAGAAACTGCAGCACCTTTAGTGCGTGGACAATTGGACGTGATGTTGAGTCTGTCTGTGTGTGTGAGTGCGTTTGCGCATACAGTATATATCCATGTGTGTGTCCATGTCTATTTAATATTTAAAGTCTTGACCTCCGGCTTATATGACCAGAAAATGGCTTCCCATAGAAAGAGGAACCTGCTCCAGAGCTCTGTTGACTACAGCGTAATGTCCGAGCCGGATTGTAATTGGATTATTGATTGCTGTCTGCTGCGTGACTGATACCCCAGACAAACGCAACTAATCCTCCTATGTATTGTATCTTACAGAGCCTCCAACAGAAAAGCAGTGATTCAATTACAGCATTCATGCTCTGCGCCATTTTTTATATTTATTTTTTTACAATAATGTAGCCCCAAATAGTTTCTGCTTTCCATCCTAATGAGGTCCAGTGTGTGGCGCTGTGTAAATGTTTGTACCTCGCTAAAGGAAGATATACAGTATACAGTTGGTCTATGTGAGCGCCACAGAAACGCTACACAGTTTAGACTCAGTAGGCCGCTCAAAGGCCGTCACTTTTGTCTTGTTTTTCATGTATGTACGTTTGTCTGTAGTCTCAGAAAAGCAAATTTGTCCCTTTTTAAAATTGCTGTTTGAAGTCAAAATGGAGCTATGCAAATGATTTGTCAGAGGCACTATCAGCATGCCTCTAGGGATGGCCTGTCAGCTCACCACTTTAGTCCATACTGAAACATCTCATCAACTGATTGACTGCCATGAAATATAGTGCAGACATTCATGGTCCCCAGAGGATAAATTGTACTGACTTTGTTTTTTTGGTGAGCGACTGTGGCTCAGCGGTAGAGACACTTTAGATCTTCAATCAGAAGGTCTATGGTTCGATCCCCGGCTCCGCTATTTCCAGTGGATGTGTCCTAAGTGACCCACTACCTTCACCTCCAGCTCGACCATCAGGTGACATTTTGATTCTGTTATAAGACCAAAACCTCCAAAACTATTGACATTCCCATCAGCTGTACTTTGTGTTTAGTGCTTATTAGCTCATTTCAGCACGCTTAACATGCTTCACTAAGATGGTGAACATCGTAAACGTGCCTGCTGAACACCCCCCATCATGTTAGCATCGTCATTGAGAGCATGTTAGCATACTGACTTTAGCATTTTAGCTCAAAGCACTGCTGTGCTTACAGAGCTGTGAACTCTCTGCCTTGTTTTTACAAATGAGTAGTTAGTCAGACTAACGTCGCGCTTTTTCTTACGTCATTTTATCAGCTGTTGAAATCGTGACAAACTAACATGACAATGCTGTTACGCCGTCTCATTGTTACGTGAACGCAGAAATGTCACGTGACATTACCGTCATTTAGCAGACACCTTTATCCAAAGCGACTCAGACCTAGCACCTCAGGCATAGGCTGGACGACAACAGGAACGTTTTAAGGTCTGCAGCAGAGTGCTAAGTATCGGCAACGACACAGTACAGGACTGTAAAGCACAGTAACCGACAGTACACAACAGCACAGTAAAGTAAAAGAGCATCAGGAGCCAGAAGGGTACGGCTCTGCAGCCGCTGGGTCAGCTCCTCTCTTCCTGCCTCATATCTTAGCTGCTATTCATCGCCGTAATGCGTGTAATGAAGCGCTGTGAGGCTGAGAGAGTCCACTGCAGCAAAATGTTTTTACTCCAGTGGAGTTATTACTCTTCCGCCGTAGGACAGCAGAGGAAGGAATGGACGCTGACTCAGCACACGCTGTCTGCTCAGACCGGCCCAGGTTGTTTTATATGTGCACCTTTTAGGAGCACCTATGCCAAGATACAAAGTGCCAGTGAGTGAACCGTGCCATAATGTGAGTCTGAGTGAGAAATTATTCATGTGCTGGCAGTGTGACCAGGTGGAGGAGCCCCCGTCTCATACAGTGTGACCTTGCCTCTGCTGCATTCATTGCAGCTGGGTACAGAACAGGCATTACCATCACGTTAAGTCCCTTCTGCTCTGTATTAGATTAAAGGAACAATGTTAACAATACAAATGACCAGGTGACTACAGAGCACTGAATACATTGTATATATTGATTTGTGTTGTTATTCCAAACAGAACCCTCTACAAATCTGTTTAGTACTGCTTGTTACTTTACTTGTTTCGTCCCTGGTGTTAAATACACCCTTAGTCTTCAGTACATTAGATCTCCATCTAACTACTTTTAGATCAACTAATAAATTGGGTAAGATTTATTAATCCACAGGAGGAAAATTATGAAAATTAGAATAGAAGTATACAAAATATTGACCAAAATAGCATTCAGCGCGCTAGAAGAAGACGTTAAACCAGTATTACAGCATTTAGCATTACATGAGAAATAAAATAACCAATATATATATAACTGATCAAATAAATGAACTAATACAATGTAACATTTTAATTATCGGAATAAGTTATGGAGACCTCCTTTATGATTTCTAGTGAAAACGTGTGGAATCTGGTGCGTTTGGGGACTCATGCTCTCAGCCCATCTGTGGGTGAAACCTTCAATTGTTTTTGGCTCTGTGTGCAGGAGGCTTTGAATTGACTGTGATATTTTTGAGGCAGTAGTTTGTGTTTATGTTGGATATGATTGCATTGCAAGATGTCTGCACTAGTTCTGCTCCCACATGTATGAGGATGAGCAGGATTGCTGGACTGTTCTATTGGATAACATCGTATGTAATGCACATCTGTTTTTTGTGTGTGTCCATGGTATCATGTGATCTGTCACGGTGGACTTCCACCACAAAACTGACTCACCATTTAAAACCACAGGGATGTGAAATATTCCAGCAACACTTTCCATGCTATAAAGCTTTTTATAAGGACGTTTAAAGTCATAATGCTTCATTTTTTTTGCAAGGATCATAGAGTATTATAGATCCCATAGTTGAATTCATTGTAATCATTTTATAATGTGTTATAATCACTGTTATAATGCATTACAATGGGATGATACGTTACTCTAAGTGGTCATCGTTTGCTTTAAGTAAAGTTAAAAACATGTAATTGAATTTATGCAAGAACAAAAAAAACCCATCAAATATGTTTGACTTTACTTAAAGCTTAGCTTAACTTAACTCATGAAGCATCATGATACTTGACCATATAAGTCATTATAACATTATGCATGTATGGATATTTATCCATTATATGTTTAGAATGCGTTATAGACATCAAGATGGTGTTACCACATTTCTCCCTGTTAACCACCAACATGGCTGATCTGTACAAAGCTTTTGGCTCGACATCACTCCTTGTTCTTGTTTGCACACGTGTGTTTGGGCTGTAATCAATGTATAATTGTACTTTTCATATTGAAAGCAATATATTCAGGTCAAGTTTAATAGCAATACTATTATTTTAGGAACAAAATGTCAGGTTCAGGCCAAGGTGCAGACTACATATACAGTATTAAAATCACTTAGCCATAGGATTGTACAGAAAGGAGGGGCTGTTACATCCTCTACAAGCTCTCAGTTTAAGTGAAGTGTCTCTACCTGCCATTTCCAAATGGCTGGCTCAGACAAGCTGCCAGAGTTTTACATGGACATGGAAGTCATCTCCAAAGCTTTTCCCAGAGTGTCGGCACTTTAATAAATGATCCTGTGGATGGTGCTTTTCTCTTACCGTTACTTTCATTCCCCTAGGGTCACGTGACGCTGAGGCACAGAGATACAAATGAAGCTAATCTCCCATTAGTTTGTTGTCCGGCGGGAACGTATTACTGCATCTTTATGTTGCGCCTGTGTTCATTGACACAGCTTCTCAGGCAAAGCAGTTAGAACATATAGTCAAGAAGGATACGGCAGCAGTCTTGTTTTTATTTCATTTTTTTTATAGAAACATTGGAAATCCATTAAGGATCCCTCTGGGAATACTTCACTGTGCGCAGCATCTCCAGGGCAGAGCATGTACTGCTAAAACAGCCCACAGCGTGTGTTTGAGATGGGTGTCGACCTGAAACTCTTCTCTGCCCTCTGAAACCTTTTAAGGCATTTCAGTTGGCTTATATTGAGATGGTTCATAAAACATCTGTGGCGTTTAGTTCATCCTGTTTGCAATCGCAAGTTAAGAATTTGGTTCCAAAATGTAACATTAGAGACTTTTGTTTAGTGATGAACTTAATGCAATCATATTTATGTTTTCCAAAAATGCTCCCTGTAGTTTATATTGTTTTGTCTCTCCATCACAGGTGTTTCTTTTCTTTTTTTTTTGTTGCTGTGTTTCTAGTGTCATCACTGCTTAAATAAGCTTTCTCAGGATGATCACTGTGAGCGGCTGGTTTCACAGCTGTAGACCATGTCCCTGTGGCTGATGACCTGGAGGCATCAGTCCAGTGATGTGTGCTGCTACACTGTTGCTTTGCTGAGGACAGCTCTCGTCCTCGGCCACACTGAGGCAGAGCTGCAATCACTGGAAAGTCAATAAATCCAAAGGGATTTACATGCGGCCTCTAATGAGCAATCACGAGTTAAACCAATCCTTTGAAAATCCGCCTCAGACACATTTTCTTTTTTTTTTTATAATTAATGTATTTAGAAATGTGTGCATGCATCATAACACTGTTGCAGTGGCTGCTGTTGTTTGCACCATTTTTTTCAAATTGCGACGCAGTAACTTCTAATTCAACAGCACAAAGTCAGAGCATAACACGTTCTGTAATTTTACAGGTTTAGGTCACAACTAATATGTAAACTGTAACCGCCACTGTATGATCACATTCAAATATACTCCCATACAATTTGTACGTTTTAAATCTCAAAAATCACTTCCTGATGTATGTCCCCAATCACAATCAAATGCATCACAATTGTATTCCTCCCAGCCATTTATTGTTGGACTATTTGGATATAATAAAAATGTATATCAAACAGAATATTATCATTTTACATAATTGTGTTAAAACTCTATCCAATTTTCTTTCAGCATAAAGATACATGCCAAGCAGGTTTGCACATACAAGAAAGTTGTACCGGTGTTTTGGTGCATAGCAATAAATTAGACATGTGAAATATCAATGTTTACAATAGAAAATGTGAATAACTATAGATACATAAATATAAAAAACATAAAAAATGATATATATATATATATATAAGTTTTTAAAATGGAAGAACTGCACAGTTGTGTGCACATTCCTGCACACAAGTGCTGAGGAGGGGATGTGCAAAAGTGAAGCACACTTTCAGATGTGTGAATAAATAAAGTCCAATATTCAAATAGTGTATACAGTTTCAACTATAGGCCTACAGTATTAAAAGTTGTACTTCACGGTTAAAGCTCCAGAAATGCATGGCAGTAAGAATGATGCTGGCCCTCAGCTGTGTCTCCCAGGACATGGCCTGAGACGTACCAACTGTTGAGTCCAGACACCAGACCGCCGTCGCTCCTGATGGGCGTCAGGCAGCTGTTGCTTCAGGATCGTCAGCTCTCCGTCGTTTCTCACGCCACAACAAAGCTCAGCGGTTATTTTCTCTCCGTCATCGTGCATGTTGCTGCTGTGTTCGTCAGCTGTTTCCCCTCGTCACAGGAGTCACGGTGAAGCTGGTTGTGCCCACAGTGACGTTCACACCATGTGGAGCTTTGGGGTTTTTAGTAGATGAGGTTGGCTTGGATTGGCTCTGCTAATGTGTTTATTGAAAACAAAATCACTTGAAAACTGGACAATGTGTGTTGTGAAATTGTCACAAAACTCTCTCGTCCACCTTTCTTAATCTAACTGTAATAATTGGAGTTACTAATGAGACATATTTGGCTGCCTGTGCTCCTTTAAGACCCCACATCTGTCAAAAGAAATATGGATGTGGCTATTCTAGGCACTAGTCATGAATCACAGTGGCCCTGTGATTGACCGGCCCTCTTGTTCTCTGTGGGGAGCGGCCACTTCTGCTCGGAGCTCTTTTTTCACACACACACACACACACACACACACACACACACACACACACACACACACACACACACACACACACACACACACTGTATATCCGTGCACAGTCTGCTGTTGCTTACTGGAAACCTCTCAGCCTCTGGGCCAAAGCAGGGCAGCGCTGCTTTCAAGAGAAAATCAACCCGAGCTGCTGCTGCATCAGTGGCTCCCCACCGCTCTTACACTAAGAACCCATTTCCTGCTTGATTATTTATGATCCTGCGGGATAATCTAGTCTTAGATCAATTACTCTGTGCAACCTATGAGCAGCATATTACAGTGATGTGAATAAATCTGCCAGTGGGAGACATCTGATTAAATTTAAAGTCCCTTGGCATGAATTCAGTACTTAATCTTTACTTGAATAGAATGCGTTTCACTCTCGGTCAGTGGATTTAACAAGCAGAAGTGTGGTAGGAAGCTCCATATTACCACATATTTAATAAAACAGGCTTCAGTAATAGCCACTTCACAGTTTTGATACAATGCTGCCCTCTGCTGAAGTATAAGGTGAAATGCACTTACTCTAAGTCTTCAGCCTTTTTCTTAGCCGGTAGATTTTAATTTACATTTTTTTTAGTCAGGATTTTTAGTCCAATGTGTTATACAGATGGATATTCACACACATGTATACTCACATCCTCATGCACACATACGCATGTAAATACAGAAACAAATATATCTATATCATATAATATAAATATATAATATAATATGTATACACTCATATACATAAATACTATTTAAATAAATAAATACAAAATAAAGTATTAAACTATAGATGAATAGATAAGTAATTAAAGACTCAAAACACAACAACAGCAGGTATAACTAAACAAATAAAGCAAATAAATAACATTTAAAATTAAAAACACACCAAAAGTATAGATACAAGAAACAATGTAAGTCATGATGTTGACTCTGTATATACTTTAGATTTAAAGTATTCTGATGACAATTACAAAAATTCAATTTACTGCTTTTCCATTTCAACAAACTGACTGTTCATGCTCTCTCTCTCTTTCTCTTTCTGTCTTGCAGGTATTTTATTTTCAACATTAGTGTTCGGCCCGGCCTGTGGCTTCATCTTAGGTTCAGTCTGTACCAAAGTCTACGTTGATGCTGTCTTCATCGACACCAGTGAGTTGGCAGTTGCTTTTTCTTTGTATTCCTTTTAGATGCATCCTTGAATTTGTGTTCATTTCCATCGTAATAGTAATATTTGTATTGACCTTAGTGGGAAAATTAAGACTACAAAATAGATTTCTTCTGGAATCCAGTTTTCTTCACATTGACCAGTGAAATTCCATCTAACAACATCCTTCAACATCCCTCCTTTGTGGTAAATGTCCCTGCCTCTTGTCCAGGTAAGCTGGACATCACCCCAGATGACCCTCGCTGGATCGGGGCGTGGTGGGCCGGCTTCCTCCTCTGCGGTGCCTTACTCTTCGTCTCATCCCTCTTCATGTTCGGCTTCCCCCAGGCGCTGGACGAGCAGGACATGGACGGTGGAGGGGAGAGTGAGCAGGCCATGCTGCCTTCCTCGCTGACCATTGAGTACCAGGGCTCTAAACCCAACGGGGCCATTCATGGCTTCGACATGAACAGCGGACTCTCAGTTTGTGAGCATCTGAGAGGTAAAGAACTCAGAAGGGTGGAGACACCAAGGAAAAGGATTGAAGAGAAGTGGGGAATTTCCAAATGTAACGTTAGATGTGCTTCATCTATTGTTGCTGAATTCATTTTGTCTCTGTCCTTCCTATCCCTTTTCTCCTCTTTCTTCTTCATTGACGCAGTAATCCCCCGGGTAACCAGGCACCTTCTCTCCAATCCGGTGTTCAGCTGCATCACGCTGGCAGCCTGCATGGAGATCGCTGTGGTCGCCGGCTTTGCTGCCTTCCTCGGAAAATACCTGGAGCAGCAGTTCAACCTTACCACCTCCTCAGCCAATCAGCTGCTAGGTAGGCGGATCATTATCTTGTCTGAGTGGAGGGTGAACCTTCATTGTTCTGTTTAACAATCAAACAAAAAGAAAAAGAAAGGCAAATATAAATATCATGGCATTTTGGCACATTTGTGCAGTGCCAGAAGCCTCGACTAAGGAGTCAACATTTTCGAAACACATCCCCAGGTATGACAGCCATCCCCTGTGCCTGTCTGGGTATCTTCCTCGGGGGGCTGCTGGTGAAGAAGCTGAACCTGTCCGCTCTGGGCGCTGTCCGCATGGCCATGCTGGTCAACCTGGTGTCCACTGCCTGCTACGTCTCTTTTCTCTTCTTGGGCTGTGACACCGGACCCGTCGCCGGTGTTACCGTAGCCTACGGCAACGAGTAAGCAGGGAAACCAACTCATGCATGTTTTGATAAACACGCTCAAGTTAAACATGACATGTTTGACGCAACAAAATATGCTAAAATGCTAAAAGTAATTCTACGGATTGCAACTTTTTTTTGTTTAGTTACAGCTATGTAGCTGTTATCGTTTCTGTTTACGTTGATATCTTGTGTATCGGTGCTGAATTCAAGAGCCGATCACTACCGTTGTCACTATGATCGAGGTGATCAAGCTCGGAGCTCGTGTTAATGATTTATGGAGCTTTTCTCCATAAATCATTAACAGTAAGCGCCGACGTTGACTTAAAGCCGACTGAAGCGCTTTTGTGTGACGTGACATCACGTACCAATCTCTGGGTTGATGCCCACGACATCAGAGAGTACAGACACCTGAGTTTACTGTCATTACGGCCATGAGCATACACTGTTTCATTACACTTACACTGTACATGAGTGCAAGGCAGGTGGATAATGCTATGGTAGTAAAGTGTATGATTGTACATGGATGTTAGAATTAATTAAATTCTAACGAACAATGCAATTCGTTAGAATTTATATTATATTATTATTAAGTATAACTTTTGTTGTGTTTCTGTAGCTTGGTTTGCTACATTTCTCTGAGGGGGTGGAGCTTCATTTAATATAGATTAACTAGTAGCTTAGCTCACTACACTTTCCGAGGAGCTTGCCCAACACTGTTTTTTTTTTGTTTTTTTTCTCCTCCATTTGATGTGAACATCATCGTACACGTGTGTGCTCCCCAACATGACCTTTGACCTCCTCCATAGGACGCTGCGGTCCTGGCAGCGACCTGAGTCGGCCTGCATCAATAACTGTAACTGCTACACAGCATCAGTGAGCCCCGTCTGTGGTTCCAATGGAATCACCTACCTCTCGGCCTGCTTCGCTGGCTGCACCAAACCAGTGAGTGAAGCGGTCAACACTGACTGAAGCGGACACGGGAGAGCTCCAACCAAACGCCAGACACGAGAATACATACATGCATACTTACATAATACGCTGTGCATCAGTCCTGGTTTAGATAAAAAAAACAACAACATTTTGATCTCATTTCAGAACCTGACCAGCTGCACGTGTATATCCAGCACCAGTGAAGAGGCGGTGGCTTTACCGGGGAAGTGTCCCAGTCCGGGCTGCCAGCAGGCCTTCCTCACCTTCCTATGTGTGATCTGTGTGTGCAGCATGATCGGAGCTATGGCCCAGACACCCTCTGTCATCATCCTCATCAGGTAAAGAGACCTGTTGCTGTACATGGTCCGCCCACAAGAGGGAGCCATTGATATTCTAAACCGCTCAAAGGCAAAACGATGGAATCACTTTAGTCATCTTTAGTACAAAGACTTAGAAAAGACACAGGGCACCACGCATACAGTGTCAACAAACATCGTATATGTAGGTGAGCAGATCAGTATGAACATCACGCTACATAAATATAGTAATCTGACTGTACATCAAACAATACTTTGGGTTTATTGCAATTTGGGAGCTATTTTCATCCTTTTCCCACATGTCAATATAATTACATTGTTCTTGCAAAATAAATAACATTGTACGTATCAATGTAAATGCTCTGTTTGTACATGGTCTGTGATCATGTCGACACTGCTAAAAAGAAAGGCGGCAGGGGCAAGAACACAAACAGTGAGAGGATTACTCCTGTTTCTCCATTATAGTTTGAATATTTTAGGAAATATGCTTTTTTGCTTTCTTGTCGAGAGTTAGAGTAGAAGATCGATACCACTCTGGTGTGTACGGTAAATATAGAGCTGCAGTCAACCGACGGTTAGCTTAGCTAGCATAAGGCTGGCCTGGCTGTGCCCAGTAACAACACAATCAACCTACCAGCACCTCTTAAGCTCCTTCTTTTCATTCTTTACGCTAAGCTAAGCTAAGCTGACTAATTGCTGGCTGCAAACAATGTAAATGGTAAAGATGCCAAACTGTCTGTCGTACCGTCACATTTGAAACACTTACCACACCTACTGTATTTGCTGCAGTTATGAGTGCACAACAGTTTTTGTACAATAAGCACGAGATACCAACTTTTTGGGTGTGCTCACTTTCTGTTTTACCCCCAATTAAAGTGGAAGATGTCTAAACTGTTGACTTTTTTCACAACCTGTCTGATTTCAAACTCGGTTGTTGCATTGTCATCGTGTTCCCAGATCTCAGCAGAAGCTGCTTTAGCGTGAACAATGTTCTCATAACTTATAGAACTGACGGCCCGAGTGACAGAAATCAGACTGAAGTTTTCATAAAACGTACAAACCAGCTACTTGCCGCAACTTTGTTGTTTTTGGCTCACCAGCACAAAGCGTTTATGCCAATTCTGTCTTTGTCTTCAGAACTGTAAGTCCCGAGCTGAAATCGTATGCCCTCGGCGTTCTGTTCCTGCTCCTGAGACTGATCGGTAAGAAATGTCGTACATATTGACTCTATATACTTTACTGTCACGCATTTATAACCACAGACAATGATTTGTTCTTCATTTGACTTGCTACACATCCTGTAACACACTGCTGTGTTCATGACATGTCCACTGTTGGCCTGTAGCTTTGCTCTGTGATCACCTTGAATGAACTCTTGTTTGTCTGCGTCTGTTCGGATGTAAAGGAAGCTCAAACTCATATGCTTTTTGAACCTCTGACCTGCTGTCTGTCCGCAATCCCCTCCCTCTCCAGGCTTCATCCCTCCCCCGCTGATCTTCGGCATGGGCATCGACTCCACCTGTCTGTTCTGGAGCTCCGTCTGCGGCGAGAAGGGAGCCTGCATGCTGTACGACAACGTGGCCTACAGGCACCTGTACGTCAGCATCGCCATCGCCCTCAAGTCGTCGGCCTTCGTCCTGTACGCCACCACGTGGCAGTGTTTGAGAAAGAACTACAGGAAATACATCAAGAACAGCGAGGGTTACCTCACGCCCACCGAACTCTTCGCCTCCAATGTGACTCTGGACAATTTGGGCAAGGAGATCACCCAGAACCCAGCCAACAGGACAAAGTTCATATACAACCTGGAGGACCAAGAGATGTGTGACAACATGGAGTCTGTTTTATAGTGGTGGTCTGCACTGGAGCTCCAGACTGGAGCTGAGGCCGTTAATGTGCGACTGATCTGACGTGCGACGTTTCCTCGGTGTCGTATCAGTGTAGAAGAATGTTCTCAGTAAGGGTCTCATCTTCTTCTCGCCCAAAACATCTGACATAATGAAACAAATTGAAGAGACGTTTCCCAAAATGCTCTATATCCGCATTGCACTTTTTACTAAAATACAGACGATCCAATCCGGTCAACGAAAATATAAGATAACTTTCTTTTCTTTTTTTTTTTTGACATTTCCTTAATTCGACAGCAAACATGGGGAAAGAAATGAGGAATTACATGGAATGACTTTGCAGTTTATGCATCATACCACTAATCCACCAAGACTCCCCTGAAACGCTCTTCTTTAGTTCAACTTCATTAATAACAGTTCAGTTCAAATTGGATTCATTAAGAGACCAGAGCTCTTTGAGAGGCAGACATTTTGGTCATTCATTATCTCTATTAGACAGTTTATTTTCCTTTAGAAGGAAGTACTTCTCAGGTCCAGATGCCAGATAGAAAGGATGACAGTCAGCACGGTTGGTCATCATTAGCTTATGCATACTTTAGCTCTTGGTTGGAGTAGTTTTTCCAGACACAAAGTACATACAGTCTACGAAGCAACCCTACTACAGACTTATTAACAGACTTGTGTGTTCCCTCACTCAATTGTCTAAGTTTAACACAACGAATTAGGGACAACAGATATGCATTGACTACCTACAGAGGCCCATGTAGAAGAACACAACCACACAAGAAGCAAGGGAGAACCAACAAATCAGCAACAAGAAATAGAAGTACAGGATTAAACATAATCCAGTAGTTGATAATACTAATTCAATAAATAAAGTATTGGGCAACATTTTACATCTGGACGGCCCTGTTTCCTGGCTACATTGTTAAAGCCTCCGAGCATTACAGAGTCAAAATATATAATAAGTAAAGACAACGTACGAACCCCTCTACCCCGAAACAAAACCAACTAATTTCTAACCAATTACACAATAAGTGCATTTCTCTTTCATCTTAATACAGTGAGCAGAAAATATTGGTACTTTTATTGTTCAAGATCTTATTAAAAAAAAATGTGCCAAAAGGGAACAGTTCAACAATATTCGTCACAGAAAATGATTTTATCTTGAACTTTGTGCCACCCGTCATTTGACAAGATCAAAGGGTGGAAATCCCATTTTGGAACAAAAAGCTCTTCAATTTGAGTTGATGTTGCAGATATTATTCAGACTTTAGAACATCTTTCTCAGTAGCTTTCAATGTAATTGGCCCGTTCTTGTTGTAGAGGGCATTTTAGGACATTTGTTGAAGGTAGAGGAGTGTTGAGCCGGTTACGTAACAATGATCCCTTTACTGTGTCATAGTGCGAAGTTTTGCTATGAATGCTGGACAAGATTCTGAGACAAATTTTCTGTTTTAGTGTCACAGAACTGTTTTGTTTTTTTACTTCAATACCATTTTGTCAGTCCTTACTCTGGCATTTATAGAAATAAGGTGCAACTTCCAAAAGTAAATAAAAAAAAGAGAAGTCCTTCTAGATATTTAGCCGGTGATCTAAAATGCAACGGACTGTGAGAGAGGATGAAAGAGTCTGGTGGCCCACCTGTGAATAGCTGGACAAGACCTGAGCCGACTCAGTACCCGAACCTGTGACATCTCAGTTTCATGACTATCTATCTCACCGCCGCCATTATAATTCTGCCAGGAACACTGGTGTCGATGGCGAATCGAGACAGAAATACAGTTTGACTCTGCGGTGTAATTCTACTCCTGGGGACGCCCCCTGCAGCAGTAATGCATGGAATACACGGCAACCTGATAAATAACAAGCAGGGAACGTTGCAAATAAGACTCTCCAGGGTAAATGTCCGTAGTAGGGCCATAGCAGGTGGAGGCTGTGGGGGAGGAGGCCTTCACCGATAGAATCGGTAACAGCAGCAAAGCTCACATGAGCGCACAGACCGAGAGCGTGGAGGCATTTAAGTAGAACGCCAAATGGAGGCACTGAGACATGATGAATGTGGTGGGCTAGCTGTCAGCAGACACAGCATAGCATGACGCACAGTGTCCAGCCAGAATTAGTTCATTTAAAAGCATGCTGGTAAATGCATGCAATGTTAAAAAAGAAATATTCCGTATGTCACTAAGCTGCACAGACTCTGTGGTTTGGTGGCCATGGTAATGGTTAAATACACATTTAACTCCAATGGCCTCCAAATTCTATTTTAGACCATGGAGAAGCTTTATAATGCATAATGCATTGTGATGTTGACGATTTTTTAGCAAACCTCAGCTGACTCACTCACACTGCAGTGATTGTCTAAACACAGACCTTTTTTCTTTTTCTTTTTTTTGTCAAATGATAATTTTGTTTTTAGGAATTCTATGGGATTCTGATTTCTGACATATCCAGTTTATAAAGAGAATATATTGTTTTTCCTGGCTTACTTTGTAAGTATTTAATATGTTTTGCATCAAAAATATGGACCTTTGTCCAGCCACTCACCATCGCAATAGATTTCATCCCTTTGATGTTTTGGAGGTGGAGGTTAAAGGAGCAGTTCGACATTTTGGGAAGTAAGCTTAGTCACTTTCTTGCCGAGAGTTGGACGAGATCGATACCTCCCTCGTGTTTGTACGTCATCTATGAAGCTAAAGCTAGCAGCCGGTTAGCTTAGCTCAGCACAAAGCCTGAAAATGGCTTTACGTAACGAAATCCACCTACCGACGCCTCTTAAACTAGTTTAGCATCTTACTGCTTAGCTAAGCTAATGCTACTGGTTGTAGCTTCATATCTACCTTACAGACGTGACAGTGGTATTAGTCTTTTTAATCTAACTGTCGGCAAGAAACCAAACAAAGCGTATTCCTGAAGATGTCTAACTGTACTTTATAGTTACAGTTCCATGATTCAGTCTCATTTTATGCTACCGCTCATGTTTTATGAGTACATTTCTTTGCAAATGGTGGAACCTATGTTGGATCCACACTAGTCATATGATGCATTTAGTTTAGCACTTCAATGAACTAATAGTTATAAGATTCAAACTATACATTGATGATGCTTCAGCATCATAAATAATAAAGAGAATCTTCTATAAAATGGGGGAAAAACAGACAGTTGTCTGAGAATGTCTGAGATCAACAATGGACCTACATTCAACACAGAGCTGTGCCAGACCAGACTAATGTCTGCTTGGTTGGATGTGAACAGCATAACGAGAGCATAAATACAGATGTTCAGCACAGCAGTGAGACTTAAATTCGAGCACTGATTAGGTAGTGTTTGAGACCGTCTCTAAGCTTAAAATTTGACTGTCCCTGACGGGAAGATTGGCTCCAAAGCAGGACATTCAGGACAGTCGGACATAATGCCAAGAGCTTCTAATGGGGAGGAGGGTGTTAACTAACATTACCAGCTGGCCACCATCTCCTCCTCAGTAACCCCCCCCCCAACAGGTGGCGCTGTCTTTGATATCTGTGACGTCCAGTGTGTCATAGTGCTGACTCCTCTGTACATAATAGTGCCATACAAGTGCCAAAGTGACACCATAGAAGTGTTCTGTAATGTCCTGCGGAGAACTTTGTCTCACCACGCTGGAGCTCAGAGCAGATCCTCCAGCTGTATGTAGCCTTTCTGTGATATCCCTCCACTTACTTTCACCATATCATACAAAAGTGTCCCAAAAAACATATTGCCTATAAAAATATTGTATATGGGTCTAGATAACAGTATTATTTAGGATGTAATAACTGTTAATATGTAGGACTTTTCTACTAGTGAAGGTATTGTCTAATTTAGATTAATCTGTCTTTTCCATCAGTGGCAAAGCTGATAACTGTTTGTTGCTTTTGGTCCAAATAAAAACAACACTTTGCTTGAAATAAGTGGCACCAATGTTGAGCTATAGCCTGACATTGTACAGTAGACAAGGCTGACCGTAGATTATCAGCCAGACTTCACTGATAGCAGTCCTGCACCTGTGCCTGGATACTGAGCTCTCCTCGGAGACCTCCTGACGTTGTGCCATATCAACCTGTGCACTGTAACATTCAACACTCGCAAAGAAAAAGCCAACGTGTTCCGGGTCCGTCTAATGCGCTGGCAAGTGTGACGGCGCTTGCTTTGACCTTGTATTCACCTGCGGCGACAGGACTGTTTTGCCTTGTGATGAGAAAATAACTTTGGAGCATAAATGTTTGGGTTTTTTTTACATCCTATTTTTCTCATTATTCTCTTTTGATGACCTTGCCTTGTGGTAACAGCAGGTTGACTTTTATAGCAGATCTTTAGTGACAGAAGTATTGACGTATGAAGAGTTTACTGCCAAAATATGACATTTGTGGGCAAAAAAAACAAAAACAACTCTTGAGGTTTATCATTCAAGAGACATTTTGACATAGATGGACAGTTATCCTGTAAATAGGCCCATCATTTGTTTTTGTTGCTATTAATTATTTCTTACGGACAGTCGCTTTTTTTTGTAAATGATGGATGTTATTTTGGAAGCAAACTCTTCATATGCAGAAAGATAATCCTTTGGTTTGAGCCTTCAGGCAGCATGTTGCCTTTGATGAAAGTGAAACCATGTGCTAACCATGTTAGTGAGGGTTTTAGAGTGATGTGTTTGCTTATGCTGTGGGTGGTATTCCATGTGTGGATTTCATGGCTCTATGCAGAGGACCTTTGAAAAGAAAAGGGCATTGAAATAAGAAAATATCACCTATATTTTCAAAGCATCACTAAAGGTTTTTGGATATGCTCTATTGCTTCTTTGGAATTCTTTTCTTTTCTTTTTTTTCTTTGGATAATATGAATTTATATTTAAAAGCTTTATGTTCTGTATATTTCTTGGAAAAAGATTACATGATTGTATGTTTATTGTAAATACATTAAATATACTATTTTTGTTTTTAATATGACATTTTCTGCCTAACAACTATCAACAAATCTATGTCGATTTTGTGGTCGATTAGATCTCGTTGTCACTTTGAGGTGATAATTCTTAGCACCATTACAATTTTGATATGCCAGAATCACATGAACTTTAAACCAGCCAGAAATATTTTTTAACAGACGTTTACACGTAAAAATGGTTAGTTGTGCAGAACAAGACTAAGAGTCTGAATCCATGCCTTTGGCTCTTTGAGACTATACTTGCTTTCAGCTAAATGCTAATATCAGCATGCTAACATGCTCATAAGGACAATTAATATGCTTATGTTAAGCAGTTTAACATTTGGTTCTGTTTACCATCTTATGCTATGTTATTTGCTAATCAGCACTAAACACAAAGTACAGCTGAGGCTGGTGGGAATGTTCATTTGTCCAATACTTTGGTTTATGACCAAAGTATTGGACAAATTAGGGAGTATGACTATTTGGACCAAATGTTATGACATTTGGTCCAAATTCACAATGTGAATCTCATGGCGGTGCTAGAGAAAAAGTCAGGGGATCACCAATGCCAGTGGGATTGATCCTCTGGGGACCATGAATGTCTCTACCAAATGTCATGGTCATCCATCAAATAGGTATTTCAGTCTGGGCCAAAGTGGATGACCAACCGACAGATCAACTTTGCCTTAGAGCCGTACAGTTAGCGGGGCTAAAACGAGGGTAGCAGAAATACCCAAGTAGCAATATTTAGCCAGAGGCTAATGAATTAGCCTCCCTGTGTATGCTTCATCCTAATGGGGATTGAGACCTTACAAGTGGTAACAATTTGAGGGGTCGTGAGATGATTAACAAGCCAGAAAATAAAAAATAGATACTGTATATTTCAAATTATGTTGGGTTTTTTTTCAGGCCCTTTTCAAACCTTTGCTTCTATCTTGTGCAACACTAAATCATTTACCTTCTCGGGACTCTAAAAAGATATAAGAGCTTTCATTTTGATTAGTTTGTGTGTGCAGTTTGCTGTATGACATGTACATGCTTGTGATGAAGGGCTGTATTCACTCGGTGAATGCCCGGTCAGATGGGGTGAAAGGTCCCATTTTATTTTCTCCTCTAAACGCACTGACAGAAGAAGATAAATCCTGACATGGGTTTAATTGAAATGTGCTTGTGCTTTGCCATGATCTAATTTCCTGTCATCCAAGCCCTGTGTTTATCCCCGGGCCTCCCTGCCGCGCTACGACAGCCAGTGGAGATAATAACCGGGGTTATGGATTGACCGGTGGATCACCTTGTACCGCTGTTTTGAAGGAGCGGCGTACGTGTTCGGGGCCAGGTCGCAGCGTTGCTTTTATGCGAGAGCCGAGGCTGAGAGCGCTCCTGTTTCTCGAGTGCAGATGGGGTCTCGCCGGGGCCACGGTGCAGTGAAATGGAAGGCATGCCATTCCCTGTTCCGCTTGATGCCTAGTGACTCTGAGAGGTTGTGTCATGTTCCTTGGCTATTGACTCAATGACTTGGGACTTCGCGACGAAAGCCTGAACCCGTGCGGGCTCTCTGCGTGCTGACAGAGAAATGTGTCTTCCACTTGTCTTCACATTGACCCGAGGACTCCGCTGAACTGACGTGTCCGCATCCCCGAAGTCTCACCTCCTGGACCCAGAAGTAACCTTTCCACGACCTAGCCTGTCTTTCACGCTCTGTTAGCTGTGGGTCTGGCTGCTATCGAAACAATTCACTGAACTTGTGCTTTGTTTTTTTTCTTTTTCTTACTGATATACCTATGGATTACCTGTCTGTGGCAGTCAACCTATTCAGCTTCCGCTACACGGATGACATGGCTGGGAATTCAGCCTTATGTGCCGCACATTATTCATCGCTGTCACAGCGGGTTCGGAAGTCAAGGCACAGAGTTAAGCACAGGCCATTAGCTGGTGCTGAAACGACGGCTCAAAGAGCCAGACCTTCAGGGCTGCCTCTGCCCTCCAGTTCATCCACAAGACAGAATCACCATATGCCCTTCATTTGCTGGACAAAAAAAAATTAGGATATCTGGACTCGCCCGGCTGCGATTAAATGATGATGTATTCTTCTTTACATTGTATGCAAAAAGGATCATTCTGCATATATCACTAATGTCTTGTCCCATGACGTGGCTCCGACAGCTGACCTGATTTATTGCAAGGTTCCCTGCATTGTTAAAAAAAAAAAAAAAAAAGAAAAAAAACTCTGACTCAGTGACAACGGCCCAATTATCCCTTTCATGCAGAAAAGGTCCATATACAAAAGAGGCTGTGAATTGCAAATCCAGCTGCTGCCTGTCCTTGCTCTCCTCTAATCTAATAATGTGATCCATCATTTCAGTAGCGACGGCTCTACACCCGGGCTTGGAAAAGAATCCCTCAGAGGATTAGTATGAAGATGTTTGCATCTCCATATATGCAGTCCTGAGAGGCTGAGGGGGGGGGGGGGGGGGGGGGCACAAAAAACATGTTTATAAAAATGTGTCACTTCATACCTTTGCACTTCCTGTGTCCAAGACTTAAAAAGGACTTTCTTGATTACATATTTCTAGACTAAACTGTTATCGGGTGTCAGTAACCTTCCAAACACGCACTTGGCATCCATAACCAGCATAGATGACTTCAGGAAATTAAGAGGCAGTCCTGTTTCAGGCAGGGGGGGGGGGGGGGGGGGGGGGGGGCAACCCTGTAAAACCCGATGTTTCCTGCTGAGCAGTAGTGGCGCTGTTGGTTGAGGGATGGTCCCGCAGCAGAACCATCCATTACCCTGATGAGCCCACAGCCCCTGAGCTACGACAGCACAGCCACACGATGAGCAAGACAGGCGACTGCCACGATTTGTTCCGCTAAAGCATTCATCACACTAATTACCCATGGTGCCAAGCAGCTCCTGTAGCCCGGTGAAGCTTTGGCTGCTCGTTTGGAGCCGAGGTGAGGACGGGAAAACCTCGGATGAGTCTAAACAGGAGGCCGTCCTGCACATAATTAACTCAGCAGTGCGGCAACTTGACAAATTGGAATGATGAATCTGGCCTCTATGAATAGATACAAATACATGATCAATCAAAAACAAAATGCCGGACAGTGTTCTCAGTCTTAGGAAATGTGCCGCTGTGAAGGACAAAAGAAGTGTCTTCTGCTTTGAATGGCATTTGGTCGGTAGAAGAGTAGAGAGGGAGGGCTTGTGCATTTGCCTGCAAAGATAAAGACGCGAGTCAGTGCTAAGAGAGACGTGCAGAGAAAAGTGGTTGGAAAATCTCACCGTTTCATCCCTTAAATGCCAAATTGAAATCATTATATTGCAATTATCCATCCATAACGCCTGTTTTAAAGGACTATGCAACCTACCTGTCTGCAACTGTTTCCCAAATGCAGACCGACGCAAAGGGACACTCTCAGAGTCTCTCTGAATTACAGTCATTTATGCCACCAGACCTGGAAAAGCACCAAGAAAAACTTTTTTTTCTTTTTAGCTTCTGTTTCATTCAGACAAGCCTCCAACTGTCCATGTCCCTTCTGGCCTTCACACAGCTGTATTACATTATATTATATTATGCCGAATCCTCATCATTGTGCTTACAATAGTTATTGTAATTTGGCACCAGCATAGTTCAAAGTATGTAATTCTTATCCTCCTATCTCTCTGTCGGTGGAGCTACTTAGCTAAATAACTAGCTAAGCTAAGCAACTTAACTTATTAGTTGCGGCAACAGTTCATCCAGATCTATATAAGCTAGCAAGCTAAGGCGAGCTTGTAATTTAAGCAAATGCTCGTACACATATGCAGTAATCAACTTAGTGGTATACATTTTTCAGAGATAATGTAGATAATCATTTATGGATAGAAAAGAAAAACAAACAAAGATTGCTGTGTGAAATATAAATGGTGATGCAAAAACAGAAAAAAAAGAAAGAAAAAGACCAGCTAATAATTTCTCACCTATGCATTTACATTTAAATGTGTTAATGTAATGTAATCAGTCAGTAAAAATGCACAATCCATGACACACCTCTGAACAACCAGTATTTGGAAATAACCAGTTTTCTTCTTTATTAATACAATCAAAGCACTTTCCATTTTCATCAGAGACAGAAAGCAACAACAGCCTTTGCCAATTCAAAAAGTCTGTTTTATTTCATGTAAAGATTGTGTCTCAGTTCAGAGTTGTTTTAATTACATAGTTTACTGAGCGATGTGGGTTCATCTTGTGCCAGATAATGAGTGCTGGTCTCAGTGAGGTCAGAGGTTAAGTAGGGCTTTGTACAAGTCCTAATGAGGATCCCTGCACTTCGCCAGAATGGCTCCGTTCACAACTGGGAGGGCCGTTAGCATTGCGTTGTCATTGGACACTGACCTAAAGCACGATGTGCCTCTTAAGCATGTAATTCCCTTCATGAGGAGTCGGAGGTCAGCTGCCCGGGGTTCGTAGAAGGTTCAGTGGTCACAGGTGAAGCAACGGCTGAGGTGCGCTAATCTAACTGACAGGTTATTGTTGCTGTCTGTGTAGGATGTGTCCCTGCTGAGCTGCGAGATTCCAGCTTTGTTTTAATGGCTGCAAGGTTTACAGCAAGAAGACTACCCTGCTCTCTCAAGCATCCATTGTGAAAATGTCTCTTATTACTTGAACACATATATCTCTAATTTCAAATGACATTTTGTGTAGCGTCACTACTCTGTATACAGTAAACATGGTCTTCATAGTAGTATTTTGACCTTTACTTAAGCGTGCTCGATTAAAAATTCCTATTCCTATTGCCTCCCCTGGCGGCTTGCAGCTAACCGTGCATACAGTGCTATCGCCGCTAACAGCGCTGTTAGCAAAAACAACGGTGACAGTGCTGACAGAGCTAACGCTGTTAACCTGAGGGGAGAACCAGAGGTTGAGCGCTACGCTTCCGCAACGACCACTGTAACCGCCATATGAGCGCAGTGCAGAGCGCCGGCCGGGGGCTAGCCAGTGGGTCACGCTCACATGCACCAACAATGCACAAAAAAAGAACCTGCAGCCGGCCCGGCTATGTCAACAAAGCACGGAGAAACTAGGATAACAACACACACAAGAGGGAGAGCGACTTCGTTCTGCTCAGGTAGACGTTACTCCTCCATATCTTCACTTAGCAAATAGTTGTTTGCTGCTATGTTATTGCGCTGAATGTCGTATAGAGGACTTTTAATTATAGTAAAACTCCAAATACAAAACATGAACGTCTTAGAAACAAAACTGAAGCTTTCAGAATTAGATGTAATCTCCAGGGCCCTACTTAGCCATGGTCAGCGCACACTGGTGTTTTCATTTGCGCTGACTGGATTAGGCCTCCCTCAGGACTGCATGGGCGGGTTCTAACAGCAGCTGATTGACGTCTCCCTCACTCTCCTGTTAGTTTTGATGAAACTGTTGAGGCCTGGTCACATTACGTAAGACATTCACCTGCACCTCACCTAACCCCACGGGAAAGGATCACAAACTGTAAACAGTGTATTAGAATGCCTGGTAGTGGGATAATGGACTAAATGTAGCCTGACATCTAGTTAAAGGAATTTCTGCAGCCGCTTGGTCAACGTTGAACAAAAGGTCAACTCTGACCTGCGAATAACAATACATTGCACCAAAACAGGAAATGCACACAAAACTTCGTTAGAACCCCACGATGTGATGTCAGACATTTATAATACATGCCATCGGTGTGAATTTGGATTCTGGTGTTGCACCAGATATTATGACCTTCTTGGAGTCCACTTCGTTTCCATATCGGACATCTTGCAGATGAAGAAGACGACAGGCGACTCTGTGTGTTAGTTCAGGTCATGCCTGCGTGTTTCTGCACCTGGCCAGCCTCCCAGCATGCATTTAAGATCAGCCGTCTCCCAGCTTTCTGTCGCTCACTCGTGCACTACACCTTTTGTTCTGTTTGGTTTTCATCATTGTTCATTGTTTAACACCATACGACACACACACACCGTCTATTCACACATCCACTGAAAAAAACGCTACAACCAACAACCATCACGCGTTAGTATTTCGCTTGATCTTCCCATGCAATCATGTGTTGTTGTGGCCCACATGTCGAGTTGTGACATCGCACTAGTAGGAGACACTGCCAGAGGTTATGAGAGAGGCTATGGTTTACTTTTAGATCACGACCGTTTATCTCATTAACATAATGAGCTTACACTACACCTAGTGACTCTAAATGCCAAGAATACTATAGCATTTCCCAAAAAGACCATGGTAATAAAAAAATGTTTAGACCTTACTGTATGTGTGTGTGTGTGTGTGTGTGTGTGTCCTCTCCTCCTTAAGGACAAGCACAGAGGCTGTCATTGCCCCATCCCTCCCCTCTTGAGCAGGCCTGTCATACTGATACACACTGGGTGGATTTAACAGATAACCATCTGGTGCCATTGGTTGGTGAGAGGGGGTAAAGAGCTTAGCGGGGAGCCGTAATTCAACGATATGTTTACATGGCCACCTTGAAGCCTAAAAGAATGTTGCGGATCTCTGAGCCTCCCACTGTGCTGTAAACACTCGCATCCCGGTGGTTTTGCACACACAGCAGGTCTCTCCTGGCCATACTTTCCCTCAACTTGTCTCCAATTAGCTAGCTTTTCAGTTCCCCATGTGCGATAAGTCTTAAAGGGCAACGGATCACCCAATACTCCCAAATCTGTGATTAATGTTAACTGGACTTGCCACTAGAGAGTTCAGTGAATTAAACGTGGAGGAATGCATCATCGCCATCCAGCGCGGTAAACACTTTAGCCATGACCTTCCACTGTTGATTGGTCTTGGACGTCAGCCGTGTGTTTTGTTAGCAAGCAGAGCAGAGCTTGTTTGTGTGTGTGTGTGTGTGTGTGTGTGTGTGTGTGTGTGTGTGTGTGTGTGTGTGTGTGTGCGAGCAGTCACTGGATGACTGCAGAGCTGGCCGTCTGGAAGAACGTGACGGCGCACTGGGCCTCAGGACTCATGGAGCGTGAGTCAACAGTGAAAGGGCCGTGCAGACATTTTCACATGGCGATGACTTGCTTCCAAGAGCCTCTGTGAGCATCAAGATAAATGAATCTTTGAAAACCGAAATAAAATCAGTAAATGGACAGGAATCAGTCTTAGCGACGTGATGCGGAAGCACATCAGGGGCCTAAAAGTAGAGGAGACACAGACGACGGGGACTAGAGGACAACACTGTACATATGACATCATTGCAAGAAAGTATTGAATTTCTACGTGCAATCGTGCATTTTGGGAATGCAGTATAGAGCAGCTGTGTTATTGTGAAACTGGCTTATGGATAAGATTAGACTAATATTTAGATTTCATGTTTTTATGACATGTGGCTATGCAGAACACTGATTATTTTTGGTCTTTGGGTTTGACATGTGAATCCAGTGTATTTTTACTATAGTGGAGGCAAAACAATATCCTGCAAAACGTTTTCTCTTTTTGGTAACATTGTAAGAAGATGTAACATTGGTGTTATAAATAACGTTCTAATTTACAAAAAAGAATCATCTTTTTCATCAACACGTAGTTCATCAGGGTATTATTATTTTTTCCCTCTTAATTTACAATATGTCAATACGCCTATATGCATATACTGCAACAGAGAAGGGAGGGGAGCAGTGAATGTAACATAATGTCCACATGAACACTTTAAATAACATGCATGTTGAGGACAGCTCATTAGAAATGTTGTGGATTTATTCCCCTAAGCCAACTTAAGTCAAGTGCGTCCTGTCGTAAAAAGGTAATTTCCTGTGTAATTTACTCATGACACTAGGTGGCATCAAATTACTGCAGTTAGGATGTGCTGCCTGTGTGTCTGTTGCGCTCCTCGTGAGAGGCTCATAACGCGTCAGCTAAAACTATGTATATTCAGCGTAATGATATATGACCGAATCACTGCATGTACCGGAGTCAAGCGGGTGCAGAGCGCATACACCAGAAAGCGAGAGAATGAGAAGAGAAGACGACCAGAAAAAAAGAGCGGGGAAAGGGGAAGCTGAGAACTTGCAGAGCACCCAGCCGTGCAGTATCAACAGAAACCCAACTGGAGCCCGAATCTCCTCGCGATATAGCCCCCCCCCCCCAAACATCGACGTCACCGAGTCACGGCCAGTGACGCGCGGACGCACCACTCTCTTCCTCCGTCCCGGGAGCAAAGCATCATCAAAATCATCAAACCGTCGCTTCCACTCTCTCCTCCGTTGTCTTTTTAATGTAACTTGTGACTGATCGGCAGAGCAGGGAGCGTCTGGGAAGCCTGGATCCGGCGACATCCCCTCTGATGAAGGCTCTGCTCGCACGGTGATCTCGTGTAAAGCTGGACAGAAAGGATCAGATCATATAGATATATCTTTTGGGGATAACATTACAGTCCTCCGTGGATTTCTGGCTCTGTGCTGTCTGTCTTTATTTCCCCCGCTGTGGATGTTACAGTGCATTATCTCGGTCTGAATGAAGCTTTTCTTTTTTTCGGATTTCCACGGCGCCGAAGCTGTTTCTGGGTGACTGCCGACTCTTTACTTGTGAAGTCGCGCGTTATAATTACATTGCCGTTATCTTATGAGCTCCATTCAATTATTTGTTTTTCAGGCGTAATTTGTATTTCATTTTGGCAAACAATGCCGCGGTTTTCTTGAACGCGTGTTAGTAATTCGTGAGGACAAATAGTGCGCGTTAATTAATAGCGTAAAAAGAGGGAAAGTTGGGCGCTCAAAGTTTTGCAGACTGTCGATATGGCTATGGTGGCATGGAGAAACACCGAGGGCGTCGGAGACACTCAGGGGACCCTCTCCTCCCCGGTGTCCCAGGTCGCATCTCTCTCTCTGCCCGCGGAACTGTCGGGACACATGAACCCGGTGTCCTCTCTGGAAATACCCCAGGCGGCAGCAGCAGCAGCAGCAGCAGCAGCACACCAGGGCGCCCCGCCGCCCAATGCGTCCAGCACCACCGCCGCGACCACCACCGCCAACAATAACAACAACACCTCCTCTTCCTCCTCCTCTTCCTCGTCCATGGACAAGCAGCAGAGCCAGCACATCGAGTGCATCGTGTGCGGGGACAAATCCAGCGGGAAGCACTACGGACAGTTCACGTGCGAGGGATGTAAGAGCTTCTTTAAACGCAGCGTCAGGAGGAACCTGTCCTACACCTGCAGGGCCAACAGGAACTGTCCCGTAGACCAGCACCACCGCAACCAGTGCCAGTACTGTCGCCTCAAGAAATGCCTCAAAGTCGGCATGAGGAGGGAAGGTACGGGCTGGCGTCATCCTGTTGTTGCTATCGGTATTATCCCATCGTATTATCCAGCACTACACGGTTTAGGACACTGTTCAAATTCACTTAACGCTCTCTATTCATCAAGATAATTTAGCCTGACCACACAGCTGTAAAGTGCTATAAATGTCGTGCGTTGCTTCATGTGTGTATAGCCTAGCTGATGTCTACATAATTCATTCCAGGACAGTTTGTGTTGCCTTTGTCTTCTCAGTGGTACTGGAGAGACATGTGTTCCGCCCATACTCATCATATCAGACTCTTTATGTCAGGCAGGCTACTAGTCTCCATGCTAGCCTTCGTATTCAGCCAGCTGTGACGTTAGAGAGAGATTACTGTCACCGTTAACCTAGCTTCTTGTAGCATGGTTGGCGTTGCTATTCGCTCGCCGTGTGTCCGTCCTACATGGCCATTGTGTGGCTCAGACAGACCGAAGCTGCGTCATGTAACGTGTATAAATTCGACAGTAATTTGACCACATTTTGATTAAATTTGGATGCTTTTTTTTTCGTTTTATTCGTGTCTTTAGAGAGCATGATGCTTTTGGTAGATTATGTGTGGACTGAGCGCGCACGCGCGCGCGCGCGTGTGTGCGCTCTTATTTACTGTAATCTATGCTGGTCGCACAGGCCAACAGCCTGCGTAGCCTCCCGTTACTGCTTTCTAAAAATAAATGAAGGACATTTGAGAGTTTTAACAGTTTTGTTGTGAATTTTCAATAAAGTCGAATGCAGTTTTTTTAGGAAAAGCAAAGGCCCTGCAGTAGAAGGCTTCTATCAAAGTGGGTTCACGCGACGTAACTCGCCACAAAGTTTTCATATTTATATTAGAGGACACGATTTAAAGGCGAAAAAAACAGTACATGTAAACCATTTGAAATGAGGTAGACTACGCTTCACAAACAGAAACTGTCGCGCGACAGATCGTGGCCTAGAAATAGGCTTCACGAGCGAGCTGAATGTGACGTTTCTCTCCAGGAGCTGTCCAAAACATTTATTCCTGTTTATTTGTGAGGAGCTAGTCCACCATATTGACCGTAAACATGAATTATAAATGGCTAAGATAATAGTTTGTGTTTATAATGTGTTTTATTGGGGTTTTTTTTCTTTCTGTAAATGCCATCAGTGTTGTATTAATCGCCTTCTAGCCTGATTTGACATTTCTGCTGTTTCTCTTTGCAGCTGTCCAGAGGGGCAGACTTCCCACCCAGTCTTATCATGGCCAGTTTGCTCTGACAAACGGAGACCCCCTTCAGTGTCATTCCTATCTATCGGGATACATCTCTCTGCTGCTGCGGGCCGAGCCCTACCCGACCTCCAGGTTCGGCTCCCAGTGCCTGCAGAGCAACAACATCATGGGCATTGAGAACATCTGTGAGCTAGCGGCCCGGATGCTCTTCAGCGCCGTGGAGTGGGCCCGCAACATCCCTTTCTTCCCGGACCTGCAGGTGACGGACCAGGTGGCCCTGCTCCGCCTCACGTGGAGCGAACTGTTCGTGCTGAACGCCGCACAGTGCTCCATGCCCGTCCACGTCGCGCCGCTGCTCGCCGCCGCCGGCCTGCACGCCTCCCCGATGTCCGCGGACCGGGTGGTGGCCTTCATGGACCACATCCGGGTCTTCCAGGAGCAGGTGGAGAAGCTCAAGGTGCTGCACGTGGACTCGGCGGAGTACAGCTGCATCAAGGCCATCGTCCTGTTCACCACAGGTAAACGCTCTTTCTCTGCACGCGAACATGGATGCCCGGACGGCTGAAGTGTGTTTGTAGCATAGGCCTCCATCTTTGTGACTGTGAAGTGTGTGCAGTGGTTGTGGTGTAGTAAATAACACGATATACACTCAAACAAGTGTGAACAAAAAAATAATAAATAATCTGTTAAAGTTCAAAAACAATTAGAAATACCAACAACACACCACGTTAGACCGCAGACTTATAAGAAAAGCGTTACTTATAAAAGAGCGTCTTTTTGGGACGGACACGACCATGAATTCGGCAAAAATATACAGCCTAATATAAATATGATAATGATGACGTCTGAACATCGGGGTAGTGGGAAACAAAAGCTAGTTAGAAACCTCTAAATATAATTTTACACAAATTGTTCGTTTTCTAAGAAAATCATGGACGCCCTGTTTCAGAATCAGCTTTATTATTAGCACTCATTAAATGTGTGTTTTCGTGAAATGAAATGGAATATTTTGGAATTAAGTTCATGTTCTGTTAAAGATAGGGTATGCTACGGGTTAATTTAAGGTCTTTCTAATTTAGTGTAAAAAAAGAAGAACATTTAAAAAAAAGTGTTAGATGCACATTTAAAAAAAAAAAAAATCTGCAAATTTCAATTTGATCAAAACTCTGACCTCCAGAATCATTATAAAACAAAAGAGCAAGAAAAAAAATGTTTTTGTTTCTATTTGAAAAGTCTTTTCATCCTATAACTTATCTTTATAACTTGATATATAACTTCATCATATGATTTTATCATGAGGATAAGGATGTTTATTGTCATTATAAAAAGATACAACGAAATTGAGTTGGTGAGTCATCAGTCATCAGCAGCAACAAGGTAAAAAAAATTATAAAAACATTAAGACATTTCTGATTTAAAACAAGACATTAAATACATATATACAAGATAAAACACAGGCATCAATGGCTGTAAGGTGAAAAAGGTGTTCCTCAGCATGTTAGTCCGGGTTTTGATAGTCTTGTATCTTCTTCCTGATGGATCATATAACTGCATATATAACTTCATCATATAATTTCATCCTATAACTTATCTTTATAACTTCATATATAACTTCACTTCATATATAACTTCATATATAACTTCATCATATAATTTCATCCTATAACTTATCTTTATAACTTCACATATAACTTCACTTCATATATAACTTCATATATAACTTCATCATATATAACTTCATATATAATTTCACATATAACTTCATATATAATTTCATATATAACTTCACATATAACTTCATATATAATTTCATATATAACTTCACATATAACTTCACATATAACTTCATATATAATTTCATATATAACTTCATATATAATTTCATATATAATTTCATCATATAACTGCATATATAACTTCATATATAACTTCATATATAATTTCATATATAACTTCATAAATAACTTCATATATAATTTCATATATAATTTCATATATAACTTCATCATATAACTGCATATATAACTTCATATATAACTTCATATATAATTTCATATATAATTTCATATATAACTTCATAAATAACTTCATATATAATTTCATATATAATTTCATATATAATTTCATATATAACTTCATATATAATTTCATATATAACTTCATATATAACTTCATAAATAACTTCATATATAATTTCATATATAACTTCATATATAATGTCATATATAACTTCATCATATAACTGCATATATAATTTCATATATAACTTCATATATAACTTCTTTGCTAGTGACCACAATTGCCTATGACCTCATACAGTTGGTCAGCCCTTAAATAGTTAACTTTATCAGTAAAGTGTTTTTAATATTATTATATGATTTAAAAAACAAAGTTTTCCCCTGAGAAATACAACTCAGTCTGCAAATAAACCGGGGCTGAGCGTTTACCTTTCGATAGCATGTAGGCTAACATTTTATTCCATTGTTGCTTCACATAAAATATTAAAATATGCATCAGCAATTAAACAGACTGTTTCATCTTATTGACTAGTTTGTTATTATTTAAGTCCCAAATATAAAGCAGTAAAATTAACGGAAGTTAATTTGCAGGCTTTACATTATTATTTATTATTTATCAAATAATGAATACAAATAATCAAGTAGGAAAAATATTTGAAATTGATAAAAACTAAATCTTGTCATCTCTTCAAACATGAATTACGAAATTCTGAATGTTAATAGATGATTTTATTTTTATTATACTTTGAATTTGCCGTACAGCTACTGAGCGATCTCCACTGACGTGGAGCTGTGGGCTGGAGCCTCCTACCAACAGTCAGAGCGGCGTTTGACGGCCGGGTCATTAGCAGTATCAAAAGGATGAGTAGCAGCCGAGTAGAAAATAAAAAAGGTCTCCTGTGTGGGTCTATTTCAGTCCCCATGAGCACATCTGAACACGTGTCTTTTAAACTGGGACACAGAAACCCTTCTTTAACCCCTGCTGCCATGCGGCCTGCAGCGCTACAGTAGGACCAGAGGAGTCTGCTGTGTGTGGACCCACTCCACAGGACGTGACCCTCCTGTGCTCTCAAACACATCCACACACGCTTTCCTTATTTCCTCTTCTCAACGTCATGTTTGGGGATTTGATGGGAGCAACAGCGCCATCATTAATCTCCGACGGCACCAGATTGAGGAGATAATAAGTTATCTCAGTATTATCTTTAATTTACTCCAAGCTGCTGTGTTTTTTACCCCAGCCGTTACGTTGTGCTGTCCTGATCTGTTACTATATCACCCAGATTTACTCCGATCTGCTTATTAGAAGATAATAAACCAGTTCAAGCCAGCCACAAAAGCTCATTTGTCCACAATCCTGCCCGTTCCTTTAACACCGTAAATACGTTCAAGTGGAAAACAATAGCGTCCATGAGCAAAACGTAATGATTTCTGTCAGAAAGTAGAACAGTTTGTTGTGTTTCTTTGCCTACGCTACATCAAGCACTCATTAGTTCTGTCCTCCCCGTGCTGCTGTGTGTTCCACTCACTCCCTACTGACAACGTTGGCAAAACACCCGCGACATTAAACCATTTTTTTTGGCCGTTCATTTCCGATTTCCCGGTTGCACCTCTGGTCCTGAACTGCTTCTTCGCCTGCCTCTTTTTTTTCACATTGTTTTTGTCTCGCTGTCGTTCTCTCCGTCTGCAGATGCTTGTGGTCTGTCGGACGTGACGCATGTGGAAGGTCTGCAGGAGAAATCCCAGTGTGCTTTAGAGGAGTACGTGAGGAGCCAGTACCCCAACCAGCCTAACCGGTTTGGGAAGCTGCTGCTCCGCCTGCCTTCCCTCCGCACCGTCTCTTCCTCTGTCATAGAGCAGCTTTTCTTCATCCGTCTTGTGGGGAAAACGCCCATAGAAACTCTGATAAGGGACATGCTGCTGTCCGGGAGCAGCTTCAACTGGCCGTACATGCCTATCCAATAGAGGGGAGTCAGGAAAGGTCCCACACCTCACATCAAGTCATGTCGCTGCGGCGTGGAATCGCCGTTTTGCTTTGAACAAGAGGGGAAAAAACTGCCAGTGGAATGAGATAACTCCAGGTATTTCCAATGTGAGACAAATATCTGAATTCACCCTTTTCTCACACCGAACCGACTGTCCTTCATCTTTCTGTGTGCTGCATTGTGTCCCCATGTGTCCCCGGTCCCTGAAATGAATGAACCTTTCTGCCGATGTTAAACGGTTTGTCCCCGCTGGCAGAATTTCCTTCCCTTGTTCGAGAAGAAACAACTTTTCATCGGATGAAATGACTGGCTATGACGGACATCTTTGTTTTTGTTTTGTTGTTGCAGCGTGGTGACCGCTCACAGTCTATGGTTTTGGGATAACAAACGATATTTATTGGACGCTGTGTGTATATTTATCGTGCTTGTAAATTATGTTTCGGCTCCTTTTTTAAATGTTTTGCGTATTTTTGCCCCGGCCAGTGAGAAAACCGCCGGGATTGTCTTGTGTTGATCTTCTGTTTAGTTTTTTTGTAGTCTTTTTTTGTTTTCATACCTTCCAGACATGGCACTTTGGACATTTAAGAAAGATTTTAACACAGGCGTCTGAAACCCGACGTCAACGATTATCCTGTTTGCTCATCTGTGTACAGACCGAATGGTGAGAGTGATGCTCTGTTTTACTTTGGAGTCTTATTCTGTTTGCATCGTCGACAAAGGATGAAAAGAAAAAGAGCAAAGAAATATCTGGAAAATGCACTTCTCATGATCAGTGTTAGGCTGCGCCAAGTAATGCATTACTCCTTTCATAGGTAATGTCATTACTTTCTGACGTTTGTATTCCCTTAAATATTTTTTGTTCATATTTCCTGGCAGATGTAATTATTTCCACATGTCTGCTCTGTTTACCCTCTAAAGACAATTTTAAAAAACTGTTTTTCATTCAATTTTGCCATTTCTCATCTTAACGGAGAGATGATGACAAGAAGCTAAACGTGAGATAGCTGCACGTTAATCCGCCATTTTCATAATTAGACGGGTCAAAGGGGGTTAAGATCTTATTCTTTAGACTGGTAACTAAAAGTAATGACATTACTTCACTGGATTAACGATCAATGCATTACAAACTCTAAATGAAAGTGATTCATTTATGTTTCCAGGTCTTTTTTACGCTGACTGTCTCAGAGAGATTTAAAGAGCACTGGAGCAATGTATACTGTAACTACAGCCTCTGACTGGCATGAATGGACTGTACACAACCGCCCAGCTCAATCAACAAATCTATTTCATTATTATTCATGCATATATGAGCCCAGGCCACTTGAAGGCACAATAAACCACTGCAGGGTATTGCTGAACCGAAAGTGTGTGAATGTGCGTGCATGTGTGTGTGTGTGTGTGTGTGTGTGTGTGTATTTGTATTTTCTTCTTTGACAACCACTCTGATGTACTGTGAAAGCATATTGGTTAACATATTGGTACCGTATTAAATTATAACTCAAGATTTATAAATAAAGTGTATTTGGTTTATTTTGCCATTTCAATTCTATGTTGTTTTTGACTGTGTGGCGATGTGGAGCCTGTCTGTGATATATTATAATATAATATATATATATATATATATATATATATATATATATATATATATATATATATATATATATATGTAATACTGTCACTTGCCAGACGTTTAAACCAGACAAGCTGCTTCCTGTTGACAGGCCTGGTCGGGCCTTATTTAAAGATCTGCTGCAGGAGAACATTTCATTTCTCTGCAGTTATGCTACACTGCAGCTTGATTAATAACCGACTGAAACAGATTTAAAACGTTGACAAAATGCACAGCGCACGGTTGACCCTGAGATGTACTCGTTTCATTTGAAAGCAGCTGCTCACTCTTTTAACAATCCTTGGACCAAATTGATTCTTTGCATATTAATTCAAATGTATAAAAAAACAGTGAAACAACCATCGAAACATGCAAACATGTACATGTTTTCATATAGGGAGTAATCCAGAAATACACAAACAGCAGGAAACCATAACCTCCAGTTATACAATGCCAACATGTATTTTCTGCTAAATTTAACCAGTTTCGACATGCTCGTCACTAAGTTTAACACCTCTTAACAAACAGGCTTTTTTTTTGTTATCAAGCATAGTGTTCATTCATAAAGGTGGTTAAACCGCATAAGACAAGAGAGCAGAAGGAAAAACGGAATTATAATCATTTCTGTGTTGCCAGATCGAGGAGGACAGAGGGGATTAAAGCAGCTTCTTTGCTTCTTAGTGGACAGAGAGCTAATGAGGGGCCCCTGAGTGCTCTGTCACAACAGTTTACCCTGAGGAGGATGAAGCTGGGCGCTCGACGGCCCCTGGGTGTTCTGGGCCAAGGGGCCAACGTAAAACAATGGAGCATTTTCCCACACACGTACCGGTCCGAGAAGAAGAACATACCAAGGAGTCCAGGGCTGCAACGGAGGACGAGGAGAAACAGCAGCACTGCTACTCAGACGGGGTTTTCACTTTCTTCCGTATTTGCCGGTATTGGTCCATGTCATAGATAAGGGAGCGCGCTTCTCTGCGGCTATTCGCAGCATGGTTTGGACTCAGCCAACCGGCTTTCAGGATTGGAAATGTGTAGCCAATCAAATCGCTTTAAAGATTTTTTTTTTTTCCCCCCCTCATCATTCTTCATTGTGTGTCAAGTGAGAACTTACTATTCAATGTAGAGGCAAACACTCACACGTCAGAGTAGTCAAGTAATAACATACACGTAATAGCAGTAGTATTCATCCGACGAATTCCATACCCCCTTAAAATACATAAGTAATATATATAAAAAATATATTTTTGGTTTTCAGTGTTTTGGTACTGATCAATAAATTACACAAAGCCTAAATATATATAGTATATAGCATATATATAAGTATATAGTCACAGTACTGTCGGCAGCTCTTTCCCCCCCTTGCTCTTGCTCTTGCTCTTGCGTGGTTACTATAAAGCAGGGACTAAACGTGAAGCCACTCCGGAAGTTTTAGCTTTTACAGCAAATTTGTGGGAATTAAAAATTCAATATAATGATGGCAATTACAGCTGCATGTTAATAAATACGTGATGTTTAATCACTGCGCTCCTGTATTTTATTGGTGAATAACTGCTGGAGCCGTTTCAATGGCCTGCTTTATGCTTTCAACCAACAATTGTCCCTCTTCAACCTATTTTTAAATGTTCAGAAACAACTTCACTTTATTGATGGCGATTCTATAAATCCAGGAGGTTCACAAAGACAAAAAGGTTTGAGATCAGTTTGGATCGAAGCGAAATGGTGAGAGACCTTCCTCGAATATCGTCAGGACAGAAAACACGTCACTTCTATCAAGTTCTTTGAGGAGCGACGACGCAGTTTACAACAAAAAAATAATCCTGCGTATCGTTTGTTGTTGCAGTTTAACTTTTTCTCTGAAGAGCAGTCGACAGATAATGAAAATCCACATGGTCCGTTTTTTATTTTCATGCGTTACTTTTAATTGGTGAACGTGTCTTTGTGGGATACGTGCCTGTTAATAAGTCTAATGGGAAACATATCACAGACATAAGCACTGCATCTTTTTAGAGATGCTCCGCTCCTAAATAAAGTGTTGAATCATTGTCTGAAATGTGTCATTCTGTAATAAACAAACACATATAGTATCGATAATATAGAAGCTAAACGTGATGTTAAATGTTAATTGTAAAACCAAATGTATTGATAAGAATTTTACACTATTGACTCAATATATAGGCCACCATTTATTTTACTTCCGAAATACTAAATGCATCCTCCAGCAAGGCTCCGCCAGCTGCTGCAGTTCTTCACCGTCTACAAAGGAAACTTTCCCTTTTTTCATCTCAGAATTATTTTTTCAACGATTTGTTGTTTTTCTTTGGTCTCAAGTTTGTGTTGAGAAAAGCAAGTCTGACAGAAAATAAAGAAGCATCTTATTTCCACAATGAAACACATCCATGTTGCATTTAGAAACATAATTCAGTTACATATGTTTTTTGTTCACTGATCATAAAATATCAGCTTTAGCTTCAGAGTGTAAAACAACAAGCCAGTAAAAATGATAATACATAATACATTCACCCAGGGTGCGCGTGTGTGTGAGCGCTTAGGCCGACAGAAAGAAACAAGCCTGTTCTTACTTTATGGAATTTCTTCTCCATAAATCGTTAATCTTTGTTTTTGTTACCTTGTGATAAAATGTGATTGCACACGTGTGTAATGTGTCCTATAGTCTGTCATGTTATTGTATACAAACCTGGATCTCGTCCCATTCATTTTCTGTATTTATTGATTGACTGGTTGTGTTTAATGACTCCCTCGCAATACTTATTGATTTGTTTCATTTTGCGCTGTTATTGTGATGAACGCACAGGTTTTAAAACGCCGCAGTTCTGAACTTTGTCCTGTTCAGGAACTAGTTGCAGTGACTGAGGCTAACGTTGACCCAACGCCGTTAATCACAGCTCTGTCAGACTGAAGCTGAACACCCAGAATCCTCTTTTCTCAGAGACACATCAAGTTATTTTCTACCCCGACGATTTTTTTTTGTGTTTTTTTTTTTTTTTTTTTTACCACCAAACGTCATGGCAAGACTCGACACAAAACAACCTTCAATAATGTGTAAGTCGATAACAGTTCTATCAGCTCGTGCAGTGGCTCTGATGCCCCTTCCTTCATTTGAACTCGGCGATATACAAAAAAAAAAAAAGCACTTTCATGGCTGAAATGAAACTCCATCTGTCTGAAGCTGGCATTAAACGGACCTGCAGGCGAAAACATCTGAGAAGCAATTTCACATTTTGTGCAGAAAGGCCTGTTCAAAAGCAAAGTGAGGGACACGTTGAACATGGAAACCTCATCAGATCACAGAGAAGTCTTCTGTAATCTGTTAGGGCTGATCAACAGCTCTGTTTGACGATTACTAAATACATTTCTTTGTGTCATTCAATTACATGTTGGAAATATATTACATTGTTTGTCTAGACTTCTGTTTTCTATCTATCTATCTATCTATCTATCTATCTATCTATCTATCTATCTATCTATCTATCTATCTGTCTGCCTGTTTGTCTGTCTGTCTGTCTGTCTGTCTGTCTGTCTGTCTGTTTATCTGTCTGTCTGTCTGTCTGTTTATCTGTCTGTCTGTTTATCTGTCTGTCTGTTTGTCTGTTTATCTGTCTGTTTATCTGTCTGTCTGTTTATCTGTCTGTCTGTCTGTTTATCTGTCTGTCTGTCTGTCTGTCTGTCTGTCTGTCTGTTTATCTGTCTGTCTGTCTGTTTATCTGTCTGTCTGTCTGTCTGTCTGTTTATCTGTCTGTCTGTCTGTCTGTCTGTTTATCTGTCTGTCTGTCTGTCTGTCTGTCTGTCTGTCTGTTTATCTGTCTGTCTGCCTGTGGGTGAATCCAAGCTGCTGGGAAAGGAGCCCAAGCTCTTTTCTTCTTCCTTTTATTTCTCCTCCTTGTCCCCAAATTGCCCTTTTAATCCTGTTCCATGTGTAGGACTGACATCGCGCCCCTCCGGCTCCTCCGGCTCCTCCGCTCCCTCCGGCTCCCTGCTCTGATGTCTTCAAGCTGACGGTGTGAATCAAGAGGTTCCCCCGACTCCTTCCACGGACCTTTGACCTCCGGGCTGGCCTTCTCCTGACAGAGGCTCGAGAGAAGGGGGAGATGATAGTGCAGAGATGCTCAGGGATGAAATGCGCTCCAGCAGCGAGACACTCAGTTTAATGTACTTTTAAAAGAAATCTAAACTTGACTTAAAAAGGTGATTATTAATCATCTTTTTAAGTCAACATGAATCTCAGATGCCCTCTGGCAAGGCTCGATTTATTTTTGTTTGTTTGAAATGTGTCCTTTTTTTCTCCTCACGTGAATAAAGCACATTTACACTGAGCCACGCCTCAGCGAGCCCATCTGATGCTCGCGAAAAAGCAAATTCTTAAAAGCAGCGAATGTGGGAGGAAGGCTGTCTGCCGAGGAGCCCCCTCGCAAACACGTTTCAGCGACCACGGAGGAAGAAAAACACACACACACACACACACACACACACACACACACACACACACACACACACAGCACCAATCAACTCAAGGACTGTACAAAGAACGGTCTGTCGTTGCTAAGAGACAGATGCAGAATAACCTCCACGAGAAACCTGACCATGACCCTTCCTCCTCCTCCTCCTCCTCCTCCTCCTCCTCCCAAACAGTCTCTCCCTCTCCTACCCAATTACTACCCAACATTAAAGCCCACCTCTGTCACATTAAAGCTGAAAGGCAGGGAGGTGGCGGGTGTGTGTGTTAGTGAGTGTGTGTGTGTGTGTGTGTGTATGTATAGGGGGGGGGGGGGGTGTTTAAGAGTGTTAAGAAGCTGCACAGGAGATTTTGCATTATTCCTGACAGCAAAAACGAACCAATTTTCGTCATTTTTGCACGTGAAAATGAATCTGGGTTTGGGTGCAGCAGGCTCGATGTTGGCGTGCTTTATGCAGGCTGGTGGATGGGCGGAGTCTGGGCTGGATATGAAGAGGGTGGTGGTGTATGTGTATGTGTGTGTGTGTGTGTGTGTGTGTGGGGGGGGGGGGAGGGTGCAGAGGGAGTCTGTCAGACGAATGAGAAGATGAAGATTTGACAGAGGGGTGGCAGAGAGTTCAGTTTATGCGAGGCCTGTCGATTAGTGCGTTTGCGGCTGACAGGTGGAATCCCAGGGGCACGTCTGTCACCGCGTCTGCTGCACGGCCGGGCCGCAACACCGCCACCACGGGAGACATCACCATGGGCGGGGACACGCTGCAGACACCGGGGCACCTCATTGGCCCGGCCCGGCAGCCCCGCCTGCCAGTCAGAGCCGAGATTAAAGCTTTTTATTGTGCACAGAAAGCAGGGCTAAAGTCATGCTAATCCCCCACTAATACATTGCTATCAGTGATCTGTTATTACACGGATAGATTAGACAGACAATAGATGTTGGGGTCCATATGTATGTGTCTATATGTATATATTGGCAATACTTACTACTGCAGCATTGCATGTGACTCTGAAAAGCACAGTGCTGAGAGAGCCTCTGCTGTTACAAAGATCCATTAATGATGCCTTTTTGACAAGTTTTTTAAAATTTTTTATATTGTTATGATTAAAAAGGCAACGGGGGCACAGCAGCAATCACACTGGGATGAAGAAAAATCACGCCGAGCTGTAAATCAGACGTTATGGCAAAGTCAGATGAGACCAGAGAGAAAAGTAGGCCACAGTAAATTCTCATCAGATGTGGTAAATATCAAAGTATCAAATCAAATGTCAGTCGTTCACAATGTCCAAGATACAGGGAGAGTTATAGCATTGAAAGCAATCCTCCGTGATCTTTCATGGAAGTAACAAGGCAGCTGAATGGTTTATCTCTATCTATCTATCTATCTATCTATCTATCTATCTATCTATCTATCTATCTATCTATCTATCTATCTATCTATCTATCTATCTATCTATCTATTTATTATCTATCTATCTATCTATCACTCTATCTATCTCTCTCTCTCTCTCTCTCTCTCTCTCTCTCTCTCTACCTACCTACCTACCTACCTACCTATCTATCTATCTATCTATCTATCTATATCTATATAAGTGTATATATAAGTTATTCAGAGGAAAGTATTGTACTTTTTACAACGCTATTTTACTGACAGCTTTAGTTACCGGTTGTTTTTTAAATGTAGATTTTCCATGACAAACATATAATGAACTTAGAAATTACAAACCAATACAATAATAAAAATACAACCAATTAAAGCCGTGGCTCCCAGCCTTTTAGGCTCGTGACTCTTTACAAAAGGCTCTCGTCGTGTTTCAGATGTTAGCAGCAAAGAGACATCTCTGCTTGAAACTTCTCATTAAAGTAACTCTTTAAAGGCCAAATAAATACAATCATCCAGTATTTTACAATGTTTATAAAAGTCCTCAATAATATAAAAACAATACAGATAGGTGTCAGAACTTTATTTCCTGCCCAAAAATCATCTCACGACGCCTCCGATTGATCTTGGAGGGGTCTCTTTGCAGACTGGAGTGTTCATAGTCCAGCACATTTATATATTGGAGGCGGAACTACATTTTAGGAACATCTTACAAAATTAGAATTCAGCAGTACCACAAACCGCATCCACTAAAATGACCACAACATCATCAGTTTCAACAGAAACCGACCGTATGCAGTGTAAGCTTCAGGAAGGTAGGATTCATAGCAGGACTGCTGTAATGGAGCGCATTCATTTCAGCTGTACCCAATAAACTAGCAATGCTGCAGGTTAATGGCTCTTCTGCCTGGTGTTCTTAATTCCTCAAAATCTAATCTTAATATATAGAAAGGCTCGCAAAAAATGACTACTTTCTTCATGACGTCTTCCTCTTTTTCTTCTTTTATGCACTTTAGGGTCAGTGCCATGCTTTTCTATGAAGACAGACAGAAGTCAATTGCTGTTATAAGAAAAAATATAAGATTTCAGACTTATCTTGGGGGAATGTTGAACATAAAAGTACTAAATAAATACCTCATTGACAGGGGCCAGCGATGCAGTGAGGTGACCCGGCACAAAGCCACGTGTAATATCACAGAGGATTTCCAGCGCACTCGTCTCCGTCCACTCGTGTAGCATTGTTCCGAACAAAGACGGAAAGACGTTGACTTCCTTCTCAGCACCTCTTAATCATCAATGATCATTCATGGGTCACAGGAAGATTGTCTGCGTGCTGTGACCTGTGACCTCTCGGTCTCCTGACTACTGGTTGTTTGCATTCTTGCCGGTCTGGCCGACTGGATGACAGAGAATCATTGAAATTCCTCAAGTTTAGCTTGTTTTAATTCAAAAGTTGTCACTTTTGTTTTCCTCTCCTTTTTAAGGGCCTCGTGGCAATGGATCTGAGACATGTGGTGTGGGGGTTGGGGCTCTGGGTCCATGGGGCGGCAAGCCGCAAGCTGGAAGTGTGTTGATCTGAAAGCAATAGGTAATGTTGTGCAGCTTTGCGTGTTGCCAGCCTCTAACGGCAGAGGACAGAGACAGCTTGGTCTTGTAAAACTCCAACAAGTTTGTGAGAGCCTGAGCTGGCTCAGTTTCTCTTCATGAAAAACAAAAGACGTAACACTAATGAGTCAAACTCGCTTGGAGACTCTTCTGAATTTTGATCATAAAGGATTCCAACTGTTCTGTTCTGAATTGGAGTCATTGATTTAGATTTTCCCTGACAAGCAGCCCTCATTGGTCACAGATATCATGACTCACTCCTCCATTCACAGGAAGCCATATTCATTCTCATGGAGCATGCATCTCGCGCCAAGGTTATAATAATAATCATAGTATGTATGAAGCCCTCATTTGGGTTGGTCAAAGACCCCGTTTTCACCGTTATTTCATTGTGTATGAACAAGCATGGACAACAATTAAATATCAAACTAAGATTCTCACCATATTTTGAAATATTTTAAAATAAAATGCATTTTTGGATTGGAACTTGTTCACTAAATGTATTGAGAAGCAAATGGGCCGGCATTGTTTAAATGATACTGTTTCTTACTGTGAATCTGGTGTCATCTGTCATGCAGAGTGACTACGTCAATAGTGTGTTATTTGGGTAAATGGGGGAGAGACTACAGTGTTTAATGAAGATGGGACTCTCCTCTCTGCACAGCCTATCTAAGTGTATCCAAGGACACATTTGGATTCCTAAATCCTTATTCAGTGCAGCCTTGAGGGGAAATGTAATGGTCACTTCAGTGAGCGAGGTGAATCAGTTCAGAGCTCAAACGCTGCGTCTCTAAATGTGCAAAACCGAGGCATTGAGCTGGACTGTAATTGAATTTCATGAGTTTACATACATTACATTGGCTCTGTAGGCCCTATTCAGAGTGACGTCGGGGTAGCTTCAACAACAGCATTGTCTGCGTGTATTTCAGAGGACGCAAATGAAATATGAAAAGCTTCACTTTTCCATTTTAAAAAGTGGAAAGTCAGCAGAGCTCAGGCTTATCGTCTGTCTTTGTGTTCAAAGCGCATGGATTTTGAGTTTCTGTGTGGCTTTCCACTCTCTTTCTCTCAGTAACAGGATACTTACAATGTTTCATTTGAACACAATATATTCATGATATTGTCAAAAAAGTCCCACATTTAAGTCCATGATGTGAAACAAATGGACGAAATGAATCTCAATCCAAAAAGTAGCATCAGTTTTGCATTTTGGTTGCGTGCAAAGAGAGTCTCTCCATTTAGATGTGTTATGTAATGGGGGCTGTAATCTGTTATATAATGACAGAGTATAGTGAAATGTGCTGTGCTTACACTGGTGGGTTCCAGGATTTGTTTTTCTCTCACAGCCTATCTGTAAATTAGAAAAACAAATGTTAAAATAGTTACAAATATTGCCTACATGATGTGAAATTAACCCTTCTTTCGCTTCATTCTGGCTTCGGCTTGCATGGCTACAGCCATAGTGTGAGATATTGTTTACGGTGGTTCTGTCAATTTTCATAATGTTGTTGCTGTCAAATTAAAGCAAAAATGCCATTTAAAAAAAAGCAATCTTTAGGAAAGAAAGAGTAACGCCTTTTGCAGAAATATTGATGTTGTGATATTCGTCTGTGCATTAGACCTTCACATTCCTCGTTGTTTTCACAAAGGCTTACCTTGGTGGCCATATGTGAAGGAATGTATTTCAGAGAACACAACCGGCTTAGAAAACAGAATATGACATAGTTGACCCAATGTAGTTAGGGAGCTTAGTTTAGGCTGAGATTAAAGAAAAAAGAACAACGTGTACTTGCAGCTATTGAATACATCAAACGTCAGAAAACCTCTGATCGATATTTCCTTCATCGGGATGTATTTTTTTCACTTTTGTTTTTCTCCGTCAGTACTACAGCTTATCTGGGACTCTGTACTTCTCAACACAGTAAAGCATGTATTTTAGACCTCAAGGATTTTTTAAATTATTTGCATTAATAAAAGTCAAACTTAAAATGGGAAATGGTGATGCACTTCCAGTAGGCTGTTTCCCAGTGGAAAACACAGTAGATTTCTTTAATTTTAATAACTGATGGATTTAAGAGATAAACATTAATGAACTCAGATAAAGAGCTACAACTACCGATTATTTTGATGGTGCCCTATCTTTTTCATTAACCTGTAAAATGTGAAACTAGTGGGAAATGCTCGTCCCTTTCAAATCCAAGGTGAAGTCTTTCGATTGGTCGGTTTGTCTGACCAAAAATCCCAAACCCAAATATATTCACTTAATGGATGACTAAATTAATCGATTATCAATTTTTTGCTGATCGATTAGTTGACTAATCAGCTGTATTCTGATACCACACACACACACACACACACACACACACACACACACACACACACACACACACACACACACACACAAGCTATTTAGAGCAGCAACACCTTCATCAGCTGATGTAAGTTGAATCTCTGTTACGCTACATGCTGGTAAACAGCGATGAAGGTGAGCTTTGTATGAATTACTGCAAATATATGTGGAACCCCTTCATACGTGAAACGGATACTTTGTTTGTATTACATTTAGTTAGTTTGCAAAATGAAGATGAAGTGAGGTTTTGTGGATTACACAAGAGGGAGAAAAAGGAAGTGCGAGGAGAAGGAAGAGAGGCCTCCAATCCTGCAGACGGTCTGTCAGCCAGATACAAACCAGCGCCTCTCCTTTACCTGCATGTTGCTCTGATGATGACACGTTCACTTCATCATCAAGAGAAAGTTTATGAATAAATATTTCTTTTCAGACTTTTCAGGGAGAAGACATTTCATCCTCATCAGACTGAGTCACAATCTGTCATAAATGGTTTGAACTGCTGGTGTGCTCGCTGTTTCTCTCTGCTGAGGATATTTTTGGCTCTCCAACGTGGCAAACACAGAGATCCACAGAGAAAGAGAGAGAGAGAGAGAGAGAGAGAGAGAGAGAGAGAGAGAGAGAGAGAGAGTGATGGCTGTCAGAGGGAGAGAGAGCCTCACACAACTCCCCCGGCTAGGCAGTGTGTGAGATCTGGGGCCCTGGGGCCCTTTGGATGGCTCACGCTGAATGGGTGCCCTGGCGAGGTGACCAGGCTCATTGAGAGCAGGTTACGAGGGGAAGGGAATGCTTTTGCTCCGCGTTTGGCCCCCTGACCCACTATCCAGCGTCTGCCTTGGCAGCTTTGAAACCCAACATATTTATTTGCAACGCTCTGAAGAGAGAGGGTGGAGCGGCTGTCAGAATAAAGTCATCGTCCTGCTGACAGCTTCATCTGCTGTTGAAGGGCAGCTATGACAGGCGCACAATGTCGCTGCGTCGGCCAGCCCTGGGCGAAGGACTGTCATCTGTGGACATGCTGGGAATCTCGCAAACCGTGTCCCCTCCCTCCCCGCTCCCAAGCTCCCTTGATGCTCCAGACTTATTTCTTTGGCCCTGTAAGAAATGTTTTTCATCTCAGAATACATGGATGTCAACTGGACAAGGTGTGTGAATCCTCCATTGCTTAGATGTGCTGAGTTTCTATCATTATGAAGGAGGGGAAATGAAGCAGAACTGTATGTGAAAAGCCAAGCCTAAACACATTTTTATAGAAGTGTCATATACGTATGGTGACGTACGTATATGACACTTCTACTTCTTCTACTTATAAGTTGAGATTTTAAAATGTCGGTTGGCTGCACACTGAAGAACCATGGCCAAATATTTGTATTTATTTTATTTATTATACTTTATCCATCCCACAAGGAGAAATTAATTTTCTGCATTTGACCCATCCCTATACAGGGAGCAGTGGGCTGCTCCTGAGAAGCGTCCCGGAGCGGTTAGGGGTTCAGTGTCTTGCTCAGGGACACTTCGGCACAGGACTTTTTAATGTGCAACCCACCTTTTGTTTCTTTATGCTTATTTGTCCTTTTGGTGGCGTATAAGTTGCCCATTGCCTTGACACAAATATGACAGACCGGATTTGTGCTTGACCAAACTGACCAAGAGTAAGACGGATGAATAGCGATATGAACTGACAGCAGAGCGACCTCTGTGTCCAGGCCCTGCACAGGTAATTGCCTCAGCAATGGTCCGGGTGGTGAAGCAGCGGTGCTGCGGCCAGCTGGCGTCATGCTAATATGCACGGGGCACCCGGCATCCCCTCCTATCAATAAGTCATTATGTGAGCCCTGCCACTGATGGGCATCCTGCAGGCCTCTCTGCAGCTCAGACAAAGAGGACGGAGGGAATGCTGGAATGCTGCCCAGGTATGAGGTGTTAGTCATGCCACACAGAAGCACCAACACCATGAACGCATGTTCAGACTAAACATTTCTTTCTTTCAATTTAAAAAAAAAAATAAAAAATTTCATGGAAAGCATAGTAACTTTGTCATCATAATTTCACGATTACCATATTGATATAAAAGTATATAAATGCCCGAAAATAGCTTTTGACTTTAATAATCTAGTTATCTATTTTGGTTGAAAAACATCTGAGTTCATTGGTTCTCTTTCCACCTCTGAAACCAAATAGAATAGCATTTCATTGAAAAGAGTTTTTTTGGATCTAATAATTAAAACCATTTTTCTAACATTGTTTGACTTTTATCAGCAGTACAGGTGTCTTCACTCTATGTCTGTCCTTAACCTTTTCTATAATAGAATTGTTTTCTCTATGTTACATTTTTCTTTCTATACTAAGCTTTTTTTCTAGATACAAAAATGTTTTCTAACATGTTATTTATTTCTACCACATTCATATTGATATAATATTTCTAATATGTTAATTCTAAATCTACTTGTAAGATATTACGTCTATCCCATGAGGTCCTCTCTTTTGGAGCGCCTGGGTTTTTCCTTAAAATACTACCTTATGCTTTCCAGTGATAGAGCACACCTGTGTACTATCCGCTATTCATATTTGAGGAGCTGTTTTGTCCCTCAATGATAAAAACATGTTTTGGATCAAGTGTGCAACTATCTTCCTTTTCACCTGCACTCCAAAAAATAGGAAAATAACAAACAAACAAACTGTGAGAGACAAGAGTCAACAGTGTCCAACTTCTTCTTCGTGGCATTAATCGCCCCCCATATGCCTCACGATATCGTCCCAAAATCTCTTAGCGCCATCTCCACCTTCAGCTCAGATTACCGAGAACAATAACTGAAGAAAGCTTGTTAATGGTGAACATAATTGTCCCAGACAAAAGGCCAAACACCGCAAATCACGCTTTACAGCAGGAGCGAGCAGAAGGCGACGTCTGGGCTGCAGCCAGTGAGCAGTGAGAGATATTTCACTGCAGATATCCATCTATCGCCTGAATCACATTTCATTAATGGGGTCGCCCTTCAAACAGAACGCCAAAGCTCCACTTTTACAGCCTAATACACAACACGGCATTGTTCCTGTTGGTAGACTGAATCTTTATGAGAGCTTTATTGTGGATGTGTACTAGGAGAGCATGGAGACATGTGTATATGTTGTACAAAAACTGTTCACCTGATGAAATACATTTTAAATGTCCAGATTCAGATGCTCGGGAAATGGAAAGTGTGTAAGAAATATTTTCAGTCATTTTGAGGGATCTCTTGTGGCATCCCCACCTCTGTGTGTACTGGTGTTTTTCATTAGGCACGTTACAGTCGGCACCACAGTGAATAACTCCAGCCTGATGGAGATGTTAAATGAGGTAGACAAGGCTTAAATCCTCCACTGCGTTGGTAACTGGCTCACCACTCTCTCTCTCTCTCTCTCTCTCTCTCTCTTTCTAACACATTGTTGTGGGGAGGAGGGTTAACCATCAGCCATAATGTGTAACTGAAGATCAGCTCCCCCCTCCGGCTTCACTCCTCACCCCCACCCCCATCCTAGCCCTCCCCTCGCAGCATCCCCTGATGCTGTTGTTGGGGTGGTCTCTGCCTCTGCTGTCACCAAGCTGCAGGTCTTTCAGCCGTCCCGATCCCCTCCCTGTTTTTTTTTTTATTCCGCCGCTCTCTTGGGCGTCACAAGATTACTGAAGCAGTGCTGACATCTCTATCAGCCTGACCTAACACTCTGCCCTTTCCCTCCCTCCCTCCCTCCCTCCCTCTCCTCTTCTCCTCTTCTCCCCTTGCACTCCAGGATCCATCACACTCCAGCCTGAGCCTCTCACTCCTACACATAAAAAAAAAAAAAAATCAATAAAGGGGGAAAACGGAAAAACACAGAAAGAAAAAAATACAACTTTGTTTTCTCTTCTTCAGCAGCCAGCACATTAAATAAACACTTGAATGCCTCCAGCACTTGACAGTCATTTTGACAAGACTAGAAAGTCTCTCTTTCTAAAGTCAGAGAGGTGGTTCCAGGGCATCCCAGTGGGTTCAGTTGGCTAACGTGTTATCGACTATGTAGATATGCTGTGTAGAAATTAAAATATCCTTTTGATAATCTTAAGAACGACTCCACAGAATTATTTTGTATGTGTTTTTTTTTGCAACACGAGAAGTACTGCTCTTTGGATGTTGGTAAGTTGCACAAACTGAAATATCTTAAATATTGTATGGATTGTCATGAACTATAAACGGGGCGATACAGCTGAACAGACCGCAGTCAGTTTCTGCAGGACAATCACTTTTTGGTACAATAACTGTCCGTTATGAACCTGCTTCATCATGACGTATGGAAGACACAAACTATGAAATCCAATAGCCAAAACAGCAACTGTGATGAAAGATATCACAGATATAAACTTTGGCAAACAAAAAGCCAAGGCAGTGCTCCAGAAAGAAATAATGAAGAAACGGTAGAAGGAAAGTAAATATAGTATAATTTATATATACTTACTTTTCTTTAGTTTGGTTGGTTGGTTTCTTTTTCTTTAACTATTAATGCTATCATACAATAACTATTACTTTATTTAGGCATACCTAATGAAGGGACAATGGGCTCCACTTACACATACTAGATACTGTGTATGTGATACAGTATGTAGCGGATATTGATAGGCTTACTAATGCAATATCTTTTTAATCAATAGTGTATTGATTTGTCCGCGACTACTATCGATAGATTTACAACATAAAAAGAGTTTTAAACCGATTTAAAATGTCCTTTAATTGACTTGAATACTTGTGTGTGTCAAACAAACGTCTCCTCCGTTTGTGTCATGTGATCTGGCCAAACTCATATTTGATTGGCTAACAGCATCACGTGAGATGGTTTACAACGCATGTAATTGGTCGGTATGCTTCCTGGACCGCTGAGCGAGTGCCGTAAAGGCAAGAAAAGCTGCACCAGTTAAAATCGAAACGCTTTGTGAAAATGTAATAATTCAGTTTTAGGTCCAGGTCCCGATACAACGGCGTCCGGGACCGGACTCGGACCGCGGTCCACCTATTAGTGACCCCTGGTATAATATGTCGAGAAAAAGTTATATTAAGTATGTCAAAAACAGTAAAAAACAAAGTCATAGTATGTCGAAAAAAGTCATAGTATAGCATGTCAAAAAAAAAAAAATCATAGTATAGTTTGGCAAAAAAAGTCATAGTATAGCATGTCGAAAAAAGTAAAAAAGATATAGTTTAGAATATCGAAAAATGTAAACAAAAATGTGATAGCATAGTAAGTCGAAAAAAGTCATAGATATGAGGTATACTATAGTATATCACAAAAAGTTAAAAAAAAGTCATGTCAAAAAAGTCATGGTATAGTTTGTCCAAAAAAGTAAAAGAAGGCATAGTATACTATGTTGAAAAAAGTCATAGCATAGTATGTCAAAAAAATCTAAAAAGATTTAGTTTAGAATATCGAAAAAAGTAAAAGAAAATTCATAGTATAGTATGTTGTTAAAAGTCATGGTATTGTGAACGAAAAAAGTCATAGAAATGTCACAGAACATCGGAAAATGTTAGAAAAAGAAAAGTTAGAAAAGTTAGAAAAAAGACATAGTATAGGATCTAAAATAAAATCATAAAAAGACATTGTACAGTATGTCAATTTAGTCATAAAATGTCATAGCATAGCATGACAAAAAAGTCATAAAAAGGTATAAATAATATTAAATTATGTCGATTAAAACTAAAACTCTTAAATATGTCATTGTATTGAATGTTTAAAAAAAAGTTGAAAAAGTCATAGCAAAACATGTCAAAAAAAGTTATAAAATGTTATAGTATAATATGTTGATAATTCCTAGTGCAGTATGTCAAAACAAATAATTGTTCAGTATGTCAAAAGAAGTCAAAACGTCAAAAATGTGTCACGTGTTTATTAAAAGAGAAAAGATGTGCAAAAGTAAGAAATTGTCCTGGGGCTGAGTCAGTCGGAGTCCCGGGCTTTATTGATGAACCCAACTGCAGAGGGGAAGAAACTGTTCATGTGGCGTGAGGTTCTGGTCCTGATGGACCGCAGACTCCTGCCAGAGGGAAGGGACCCAAACGGGTTGTGTCCAGGGTGAGAGGGGTCGGCTACAATCTTTCTTGCCCGCCTCAGAGTCCTGGAGGCGAACAAGTCCTGGAGGGACGGCAGATTGCAGCCGATCACCCTCTCAGCAGAGCGGATGGTGCGCTGCAGTCTGCCCTGGTCCTTGGCGGTGGCTGCAGCGTACCAGACCGTGATGGAGGAGCAGAGGATGGACTCAACGATGGCGGTGTAGAAGTGCACCATCTTTGCCTTTGGCAGGTTGAACTTCTTCAGCTGCCTCAGGAAGTACATCCTCTGCTGAGCCTTGTTGGTGATGGAGCTGATGTAAAGGTTCCACTTGAGGTCCTGGGTTATGGTGGAGCCCAGGAAGAGGAAGGACTCCACAGCGTCGACGGGGGAGTCACGCAGGGTTATAGGGGCAGGTGGGGCTGCGTTCTTCCGGAAATCCACAACCATCTCCACTGTCTTTAGAGCTCTAAATTGTTTAGTCCGCACCAGGTCACCAGATGGTCAGTCTCCCACCTGTTGGCGGACTCATCCCCACCAGAGATGAGTCCAATGAGGGTGGTGTCATCCACGAACTTCAGGAGCTTGACGGACTGGTGACTGGAGGTGCAGCTGTTGGTGTCCAGGGAGAAGAGCAGAGGGGAAAGAACGCAGCTTTGGGGGGAACCGGGGCTGATATTAGATATTGTAAAGGAAAACATTTTGAAATCTTGAGCTCCATGTACAAATTTTAATATAAGTACCTCCAAAAGTATGAATGCAATACAAACTGTTTATTTTTGCATACTTTGTTAAATGTTAACATGAAAAAATGCATTTTACGTACGTTGCACAACCTTTATTAAAACATTTCTTAATCACTGTGACGGCCTTAACTTTGCCCACAGACTGTGATATACGTATTAAAAGTAAACTTCTCTTTAAATGGTCTCTGTGTGAAATTTCCTTCTATGATCTAGTTTTGAAAATGATTAACGTTTTCATATTCACAATTACTTTGTGTAGGGCATAAACATAGCAGCGCACTATTAGTGGACATTTAAACTAAATCCAAGCGATAGGTGAAAGATTAGATGAGATCTTGGATATCTAAAAAAACAAAGCCCTTTTGAAGATTTGTACCCTTTAAGGTACTAACTGTGTTTGGCACACATTCATGCCCCCCACAGGATAAATTGTAATGAATTTGTTGATCCTCTGACTCTTCATATTGTGCCATTATATGCTTTGGCGATAACTAGCAATTGTTAGCATGCTACCACGCCAACGTCAGATTGTGAACACGCTAAGCTTTATTAAATTATTATAGTTTCAATTTAAGACTTTTAGAGAGTTTTCAATCCAGTTTCAAAAGCATTAAAATGTTTCATGAATGTGAAAATGAGGGTCAACGCCCGACGCTTAGGGTCTGCATTATTGGTTATTGTCATATAAAGTTACAACCAATGCTTAATACAATTAGTCTAACAAATTATATTTTATACATGCTGATGTTGATTGCAAAACTTTGAATGGCAGTGTTCTGCTTTATTGGGATTTTGGCCACGCATGATAGAAATGAGGCCACATATTTGCCCTTCAGACCTGTCGTATGTCCTCTTCAGCCCACCCCCCCTCAGTGTTTACCATGAACAGTCTGAAAAGCGCGCCGAGGACAACAACACAGTCCACTTCACTGTTTGGATCCATAACAGGGGCTTCAACAGCATTACAAGTAAGTGAAAGAGCTCATGAATATCAATAATTACAATATGAAACGTACATAAGTTCAGCCTAATTATACAGTATATATGGGAACCTAGAGCGGCGATCAGAAAGACCACGGCTATAGTGATCAGGATGTCTCTGCTCTGGTTTAAGAACAGCAAATGTCTGTAATTGTATTGTTCCTGCTGAAAGAAGTGATTCTAATTCTGCTCTTTTCAGACATATGACCAGTTTCTCTTTTCATAAGTTATATTGAATTTCCCCCGCTGAATGCTGTCTTCCCTCGCTGGCTGCATTCATCCAATCACCCCCCAGTGTTAGCTTTTCAGATTTGTAAGGGGAATGATTTTCATCTGCAAACAAACTGCTGGTCTTGATAGAATTCCTCAGTCGGTCCGGCCTGAGTGTTGTTATTAAGCAACCTAAAATGACACAGTCTGCAGGGGGGCCTGCCAGTGGAAATATGCTGTCCATTAGCTGTCAACAATGACCACTGGGTCTACCCTCCCATGGGACTGGCAGGCAAGGCATCGTCTCATCCTGAGTCTGGCTGAGAGATCACACAGGCCCCATTGTCTCAAGCAGCCTGGGGTCTCATTGTAGCAGCGCCTCTGGGAAAGGACGAGCCTTCACGTCCGTAGTCTGGTAAAGAATGGGCTTTCTCCAGGCTAAGGCCATGAAAACTGTAAGGGATGAATCTAGGGGAACACAGAGAGGCTACGGAGTACATTTGGAATAGGGGCACCCCTCCTTAGACAAGTTTGGAGTCCCCAGCCAGACCTCCCTCTCCCTCTCCCACTCCCAGCGCTGACCTCCCTTCTCCACCTCTGTTTAATAATGCCTGGGCCTTGGTCATTATTTTGGGCAGATGGAGACGGGGGCAGGCAGTGAAAGGAGCTGGTGTCACTCCTGAGGAGAGGATGGTAGGGATGACAGAGAAGAAAAAGCAAATCAGAGAAAAGATCAAAAGCAGAAGCTCGCCTTTCACTCGCCTGAAAGCGCTAAAGAGGATAAGGAACGATCGGGCCTGGGGTCTCCTGTCCTCTCTGGCAATTAGACTCAGCTGATGGAGAGAAAGGCGTGAATGGCAGGGTTCAAGGCCCTCTCTAGGACTCACACAACGGGAAGGAGTTTTTTCCCCGACGCCTCCTTTATCTTCCTCTCCTTTCAGAGTGTCAGAAATGCAGCTGAAATATCTCTCCAAAAAGACAGCACAATCCCCAATGCCAAACCTTAATCACGGTGGCTGATGAGATTGAGGGGGGGGGGGGGGGGGGTTGAGAGAAAACACACATTCTTTTCACGATTCATCTTTACACTTTATATGAAGCCAGGATTCAAGGGAGGTTTGTATACGATAATCAAATTTAACAAATTAGAGTCCATATTTTCGTGAGACAAGAGGACATAGCACATACTAGGTACCTAGTTGAACACCAATTAACAAACATATCATGGGGTTTTAAAATGTATTACAGAATCAAGCTGTTTTCAAGGGCTGAACTGAAATGAATAACATTCATCTGGCCTTCCCCATTCATTTTTTAAATGACAAAAACACGAGGAAAAGAAAAAAACTAGAAAAAATTAGACGCTACAGTTGCATCAAACTGATATAAAGCTGATTCAATGGAAATGCTAAATAAATTTGCATGCATGCATCAGTAAACAGATGTTAGTAGCATTGCCATGATGGTTTTTGTACAATAGGTTGGACTGTTTCATACAATTTAGCATTCTTTTTTTGACTAGAGAGCAGTCTCAGACACGGCCACAGCAACTCGTCCCACAGGAACCCATTACCATCTTCTGCATATGCAAGAGTTTCAATAAGCCGTCTATCATCCTCACAGAGGGACACGCAGCTTTTGCTACAACTTCAACAGCTTGTCATAAAATGTGCACAGGGGATTTTAATTACGCAGGTCATCGGAAAGTGAGGAAACTGTATTTGGGTCACACACATTTAATTTTAAACATATTGACTTTGGTAAAGGTTGCTAAAAAGCCATTTGTAAATGAAAGCAAAATAGAACCAGCTGCGCTTAATGTAGCTAAGGAGGTGCAATGTAGCCCACAAAGAGAACAAATAGGCAGAAAAAAAACAACTTTTAGGGGATTGGATGCTATGTTTAAAAAATAGGTCTGTGAAGTCCTCCCTTCAGAGGTTTGTTCAGCCCAAGCAGTGGAGGCCCCAACCCTTAATGCTCCTGCAGACACACCTGTAGAGGAGAGTATAAAGACCCTGAACTGAACTGAGTCAAACATCAAGCTTCAAGAAGTCTCTCCACAGCAGCTCCACGGCCTCCAGATCGACGCTGAAGACGACTCCCTCTGCCAGCCTGCTCCTGCTGCTCCTCTCTCAGGCACTTCTTCTCCAGTAGGAAGGAGGAGAAGAAGGCCCAGACACCGTCGACATCACCACCAGGATTCTGACCTCCAACAACGGCACCGATGAGACCCTGATGGAAGGAGACCTGCTGGTCCCAGAACCGCCTGTGGAGGAAAGCCTCCCGACGGTTTGGTGATGATCCCCTTCACCGTGAGCAGTGAGTTCACCAGCTGGGAGAGGCAGAAGATGGACTCCGCTATGAAGGCCTTCCACAGCAGGACCTGCCTCCGCTTTGTCCCCCGTCAGAACGAGTACGACTACAGCCTCTCTGACATCTGTTTCCCAAAAACTGTTCAAATGACACCATTGAGCCACATTGTTGCACTGGGTTCCTTCATTACCATGAACACTGTTTACTTTCAGTCAACATCCTGACGTGAATACTGGATCAGTGATTCCCAAACGGCTATCTGTGCCCTATAGGGGTTAGGCTACCTCTGCTGATCCCAAGTGGCATCTGGCACCATTAAGGTTGGCTCAACTGATTTGACAAATTAAAAGTAACGATTCAATAACAAAAAATATATGTAGTGTCCGCTAAAACACCTGAGCATGATCAGGCAATGAAGAATGTGTTCGAATTATTAGCAAGCATGCAGACGAGCTATCTGAAAGCAATGGATAGGCGAAACGCTAAATAAATAGTTAATAGTAATGATATATTGGCTAAAATAAATGGTTGGAATAGACTAATAGAGTGTTTGCTTTGTCCGTTCTGGACTACTGCAGAAACATGGCGGTGCAACATGGCGGACTTAGTGAAGAAGATGTAAATGGCTCATTAAGTGATTGTTCATTAGTGAAAAGATAGTTATGAATATTATATTCAATTTCACCCTTTAAAACCCCCCCCTAAATCCTACACACTGTTCCTTTAAGATAAAACAAAACTAAAACATTGATTTTGTTTTTCTATGCGTTTATTTTTTTCAACGACATTCTTCTCTTGATATGATGACTTTAAACATTCATACAGAGGAACGGGAGCGTCACACACACATCCTGAAGATCACTCTTTACTGTTGCAGTGAGCAAAAGCTATAAAATAAACACTTCAAACGGTTTAAATATGGCAGCAAAGATGAAATTTCACTGTAATTGTTGTAGTTTCTTGGAGGGCAGGCTGAGGTGTGTTGGCCTTTATAAGTCCATATGAACTCTTCATAAACTTTACTGCTGCCACTGTGGGATTCACAATTCCAGTGGAAAGATTGATGATAAAAAAAAATTGTAATATTTAAGAGGTATCTGACGCAAAGCCAAACAAAACACCAACAAAAGGCCAACTTAATAATAGTGTATTGGTCTCTCTCACAAAATGAATTTTGCATCTGCTCTGTCAATCAGAGCGGTCGGCCGTTGGTAGCCTCAGGCTCTTCTGGATCGAGGGCTTTGATATCGGCCTGCTCTGGGAAAACACAGTCGCCCCACAGCCTCTGGGCAGCAGCCCAGCTAGAGCACACTGTGCCTGTGATTTACCTGGACCCCAGAGTCCCTGAAGGATTGTGGACCCTATGGGGAGCCGCTCACACGGTCAAAACCAGATCCTTACTGAGAGTAATGACGAGGCAAACATTTTCAAAAATGAAAAACTCACCACGAAACGGTTGATCACAGAGAAGTTGGAACAACTCTCGGTGCTGTGGGACCGTAGCCAACACATTTAGTGTGTGTTTACTGATACTACAGCAGAATACTAAAACATTTGGGAAAAATCCTTATTTGCTTTCTTTTCGGTTCCAACGAAGCAGACTGAAAAGCCCTACTTTATTAAAACGCATTAGCAGATTAACAGTTGCTAACGAGATATCGACAGCAATAATGGTGATGATAACAATCCTCGGGACTATTTCATGATGAGCGATGATGCTTTGAAACGGAAAAAATATCACAGAAAGGATGAAAAGATATGATCCAAACATTCTCTAAGAACTCAGTGTACTGGTTAACCATCTTTGTGATGCCATGCACTATATACCCTTTTTTCACAAAAATGCGTATGTTATCATACTTTAATTTAATGCCGACAGAGTGTCATAGAAATCGCGCCAAAGTGAGCAACAAACCAACCAACCGGGCCTGCTGTCAGTGTGGAGACTGTTAATGTGCTCACTAGCAACGTGTTATGCTGGTAACCAGTTAAACACTATGTTGCCCATTAGACCCCTTCGAGCCACACACACACACACACACACACACACACACACACACACACACACACACACACACACACACACACACACACACACACACACACACACACACACACACACACACACACACACACAGCTGAGCAGTCTCAGGTCGGATATTGAGTTATAACAAGTCTTTTGAGACCGATCAGCCGCTGTATTTGCGGCTCATCAGAATGCATGTGCCACATCACGTTAGTCCCCACGTGTGAACCGTGATTTCACTTGGTAATTCTGAGGCGTCTGGCTGCCTATACATATTCATGCTGAGCCTATAGGTGTCAGATTGAGATGTCCTTCCCGTGTCCTTGACAGCGGGTTATTAATATTGAATACCTAAGTCAACATTATAACTAGATGAAGGGATATGCAGGTCATCGTCTGCCACGTTCTCTGTACCCTCTGTCCTCAAGACAATTGGACAAATCATCAAATTATTTCATGTGCTTTACACATTGTGTCGGATATTATTTGTGTATTGCATTGGGCAGTTAAGGGATGTTAAGTTTGTTTCTCTGGAGATAGTGTTATTTTAAGTATTTCTCAAACAATCCAGTGTTAACAGACATCAACTCTAAATGCTGACATCTTAGGTTTCTAATCCGGTCAATCATCAAATGCTAAACAAATGCATTTGTTTAGCATATGATATAAATATCATGGGATAATGTATTGCATGAGAGCGGGTTTTCCTCTAATTTCACTCATTTCTCATTTAAGAGGCTGAGAGCCCACGCGCTCCGACTTAAAAGCCATAAATCCCAGGGTATTACTCCGAACGCCAACATCTTAACTAGTCCAATTCTCCAATCCCTAAATTGGTGCGGCTGTTGTTGCTCGTGGCTGGTTTTAAAACCGTTCCTCCTGCTCCTGAGCGGTGTGTGCAGCCCGGTACCAGAGGTTTTGTCTGGCTGCTGTGCTTGATAGGATGCTGGCTGCAGGCATCTCGTCGCAGCAGCTGAGAGGAGGTCGCCGAGGTCCTCCTGCTCGCGGCGACGCCCGTGGGCCATCAACACAGCGGGGAGCCCGGGTGCCGGTGAGGTCTCGCACAGCCTCGCTTCATGAAACTCTAATGAAGAGAGGGGGCTCGGGAAATGTGCTGCTAGACGCCCAGAACCCTGCAGCACGGGGAGGAGGAGTACAGTGTGCAGGGGAATTCAAAGAGACGCAGGACAGAGCTGAGACACAGAGGCAGAACATATAGTACATTGTGATTGTGTGCATTTATTGCTGTTAGAAATGAGTGATACATAGTTTTCATCCGTGATTGTCATTAATAAATAAAAGTTAAGATCTGGTCCCATCCCATTTGCGAGTAAAGAATAAAACGCCCCCTCCACACAGGATAAATGAAAATGTAAAATGAAATGTAGGCACTCATCTTTGCATGTAAAAATAAGTCCATACTGTCACGTTGAAGTAAAATCAGTCAGTTGTATGTTTGCGCATAGCTCTTCATCTACTTTAAAAGGTTAATGTAAGAAATAAAAGAATACGATGCATAATAGTTGCTACCAACGTATGTTGCTGTACGGACAAAAGGCACAATAATTGTTACCTCCATTCATCATCATGTTTAAAATCTTGTACTTTAAAATGCAACTATTTTGTATGAAAAAGCCTTATGATGACTTGCACTTTTTAAAGTAACCCATAATGAGATTAACTTTCATCCCGGCAACAATGCTGTTATTTTTTCCAAATTTTTGGAATGTAAGTATAGACATCTCTCATTACAAATTAGGTAAAAATATACGCACAAATGTTACATTCCAAGCATATACATTCAGTATAATGCAAACTGATATTTCAGCTGGTTTCAGGGGGAGACAACCTGGGGCCAAGACATATAAAACAAAGCAGCTTCTGATTGATTGGCTTAAAGAGTAAACTGTACAAACAACACAACATCTTCCGTCTTTCAAAATAATATTACTTATTGCTCTTCTGTAATCTCTGCGCGGTCCTCAATCTGGACTTCTTTGGCTGAAATGTCTTTGAGTGCTGGTTGATATGAGCGATGCCGAGCTGTGTATCACCAGCCAATTAAGATCCAAACCTACCGCACCCCAAGGCGGGCAGATCCTCTGGTTTTGAGTAGAAGGCCTACAAGAGCTTTTTCTTCCTGCTGCCTCTCATCTCACTGTAGTGAACCTTTTAGGAAATAGGAAACAGAGTCAAAGAGAATAATAGTGGGATGTTTTTCACCAATGAGTTCAACTTGTAGTGCTTTTATTTAATAACTATTGCAAGACAAATAACATTTTTACTGAAGAAGTGTGTGACGATGTACTGCCGCTACTGAGCAGGATGACCACAGTGATGACCTCATTGCACAGACAGAATAACAGTGGTCAGCTGAGGAACTACAGAGAGTCACAGTCACTAAACCCAGAGGCCCAAGGGCATCCGAGGAGGAGAGGGAGGAGGCAAATGGGGTCAAACAGCTTAGAGAGAAAAGGGCAGAGAGAGAGAGAGAGAGAGAGAGAGAGAGAGCGAGAGAGAGAGAGAGGAGGGTGAAGAGGAGAGAGAGAGTGAGAGAGAGAGAGAGAGAGAGAGAGAGAGGAGGGTGAAGAGGAGAGAGAGAGTGAGAGAGGAGGGTGAAGAGGAGAGAGAGAGTGAGAGAGAGAGAGAGGAGGGTGAAGAGGAGAGAGAGAGAGTGAGAGAGAGAGAGAGAGAGAGAGAGAGGAGGGTGAAGAGGGGAGAGAGAGAGTGAGAGAGAGAGAGAGAGAGAGGAGGGTGAAGAGGAGAGAGAGAGAGAGAGAGAGAGTGAGAGAGAGAGCGAGAGAGAGAGAGAGAGAGACTACGACGGGTAACAAGAGAGAAGACAGAGGAAATAAAGGAAGAAGAGAGGCCACACATGGAAGAGAAGAGATTGTTCATACTTTAAAAAAAAAAGCCATCAATGCAAAATCCTGCAACCTTCACACCAAAGTGTTGTCATTTTACTATTATTACAGTGATATAAATTATTCTAAAAATCAGCTCAAACTTATTTTGTTTCTTTTTGGTGGATGCGAGTAGGAGGAGCTACAGTGTGCAGACTGATGGGGGGGGGGGGGGGGGGGGGGTTCATACAGGAGACACACCAGCAGCAGCGTCTCCTGTCCCGGCCTGGGAACAGCATGCCCTGCAAGGCAGCCAAGCAGCAGACCTCCACCAGGGATGTATCACGACCGAAGCACAACAGAAATTATACGGGGCTACATAATTATACAGATGAAGCTAATTATACAGACACGAGTGATGAATGCCTGGGAGTTGTTTTAGCAAAATGCAAAGCTAGCGGGCTCTGGGATTTGGCGCTTCCTGGCCGGCTGATCCAGCGGCGGCTTACCTTTTGCACATCTGAAGGCACCCTCGTCAGGAAATCAAGCACCTCATTGTTGTCAATGCTGTACGGGTTCCGTAATTTCTTGGTGAATTTATTGATACCTAAAACAGAAATTCACACCAACATATCATTAGGACTAGTCTCTTGTGGCTGCGCTCCTTGTTTCCACACAAACAAGTAGCTGCGGAGGAGACTCACGCAAGAGCACTACAGCGTGTGCCTTTTTTCTTATTTTACTTTCAGACAATAATCCTATCCAATTTGAACAGTAGGAAACACTCATATTCATACACTACTAACATTATAAGCAGCTAATGTAAAGGAGATAATGCGGAAGAACTACGGCAGCAAATTACAAATTAGACGTGTTAGTGGACGGATGGGATGAACACACACGTCCATACAAAACACACACAGTTGACACTATAGAAAGGGAGACTCACCCCATATTAAAATGACATAGCGAACAGGGACGTAGTATGTAAGGAGTGTTGCAATGACAAAGATCAGGAAAGCCAGGCTGGACAGGAACGGCACCGACCAGTTGAAAGTGCTGGCAAAAAAAAGATGATGAACATCAGGAGGTGTTGAGGAAGAACCTCATTCACTGACTGTACATCAAACACAGAACGTAACAAGAACATGGAATTGAGGCCCCTCTAATGCAGACTTGTTTTTCTTGAATAATCACGAGAGAGGAAAATGAGAATATTTAGGAAATGGTACATTTTCATTATTACTTGAAATGCCTGTAGCTGAAATACAAATACATGTGGTGAGCTGTAATTCACAGCGGATCTTGAACTCGTACTTTTTAATCCTCTCCCCAAAACAGGCGATCTCGTCCAGCAGGGTCTGAAGGGTGATGATTGTGTCTTGGACCATGTGGATTTTCTCCATCAGCCCTCTTCTCTCTGACTCCTACGGCACAACACAAAACCAAACGCTTCAGACGGTCCACAGCAGAAGGTTCGGAAAGGCGTGTTCACTTCTAAAAACTGTTTCTGTTTGTATTAGTGTGGAATTTCATGGAGGGGAGAGTAGATCATATTCAGCAGCTAATTGTTTTAGAATTTCAACAAAAGCACACATCTAAAAAATAACAGGTTGGGCCTTCATGGATCTAATAAAAGGTTTGTGCTGGATAGATAGCTGTTATAACATCTGGTGACAGACTGTCAGACACGCAGCGCATTAAATTACTCTTGAAAGTATCATAACTCAGATTAAAAAGGAGGTAAACCACCATCATGTACAAACAATTACAAAAACAAATACTTTTGTTAGTTTACATCAATGTAATTGTAGTACAAAGATGATTTGGTCATAAACAAAAATAAACCCTTGTGAAATAAAAGGTTAAAGTATTATTTATCACACTGAATAAATAAAACTGTTCTGAAGTAGATCAAATATGATTGTCATAAATATCTTGATTTGAATTGGTTTGTATTAATAAAGCTTTTACAGCTTTATCTGGTCAGAGATATCGGAGACATTCTCCAGGCCACAGATTTCCTCCCTACCAGACTTAATAATAATAATAATAATAATAATAATAATAATAATAATAATAATGCCAATCCAAGTGTCTCAGAGAAAAACACCGAAACACTGAAAGACTCTTAAATGCCGCTAAGGATAAGAGTGTCTGCAAAATCTCAACGTAAAAGGCAGATACTTCAACAGCAAATTTAAAAAAGGCTTTTTCAAGTGAAAGCTCTTCAGAGCGGGACTGGACTTAACATTATGAAAGAGACGAGGTCCTGTTCTCAGGCACAGTCCAGATCCCAGGAGGGAAGAACGGCTTTAAAGTAAACCGAGGAGACCAGACTCTCTGCAGATCTCCGGAGCGAGAGACAGACGATGAGACGGAGACGCGGCCGCATGTCTACATCAAACACGGGCAGAGCGAGGGAGGGTTAGAGGACTAAAGAAAGGAGTGGGGGTGGTGGTTATCAGGGGACTGTTTACTGGACAAAGCCATGGTCTTTGTCACCATGTGATCTCTGCGATGTACGTTTGCTTCTGCTCAGAAACGCCGTGAGGGACCGCTGGCTCGCTGCCATCCAGACGTAGGAGACGAGCCTGGGAAAAGAGCTGCAGAGGGGATCAAACCTGGGACGTTCCACAGGCACAGGGACTATCAGTCTCGAAAACCACATGCAAGACAATTTAGATTCACCTCAGTCAAATATCCATCAAGCCTCCTCACTGCCCTAAACCACTCGAGTCATTTCAGGGTCATGTTCCCACTGAAACCAGTATGAGAACCACTTCACATCAGGCCGACGCGGGCCATTCAAAACGTCTACAATAAACCACGGAATATTTCATCGGTTAAAAGCATTGTCACACTTTCAACACCAACTTTGAAAATGAGCTTTGAAAAAGCATGTCTAAGTGCTGTCATTAGTTCCATATTGATGGTATTATATGGTGTGTTAAGCTCAGGGACTTTCCCAAATGCAGCAGAACCTTCCCCCCCCCCCACTCCTCTATTAGCATATGAATGTGTTGTGACATGTGGAAACGGGCTGTTGAGGTCTTCATTAAGCCCAAATGTCTTTCGGTAAGTTTACAAAAAAAAGAAAAAAAAGAAATACAACTCGTGGCTGGCAGGAACCACGATGCTTCTGAGGATTTAGTACTGAATAAAGAGCTTAGCCAGATAAAATCATAGATCATAGGCAGACACCTTTGTCAACATGTCCAAATAAAGCTAACTTCTTTTCTATTCATTAGCATATAGAAATACAGATGCTTAGTCAACAAATAACTGTAAAAAAAAAAAAAAAAAAAAACATTTACACATACCTTCTCATCATCCTCATCTTCATCCCCCAAATCCATGTTGTCCTGAAAAAAAGAAGAACTGTATTTGTAGTCAGAGTCAATATTTTCTACACTATACCCCTCGCCTCACTTTGACTCTGTATGAACTCCAGTGTGCTCAGGGGGTCGTCAGCTGACAAAGTGCAGGGATCAGCGGTGACCCTGAGGTCGGCCTCCAAAAACACTCTGCAGGACAGCCGACTGACATGTTGGCTTTGTTCACAACAAAACCAGGCAACCGAAGGACAACTGGCACTGCTGGACCAGCATACGCGACGGCGGCAGTGATCAATGTTTTTATATTAACGGTGGATCACATGGTTACGTGTAGATGGAAGGTGTTGCTCAAAGAGACAAACCCACAGAGAATGATCTCCCGACTGCAGTTCCTGTCAGCTCTACGGAGAGTTTTAATCGTTAAGCTCGAGTTCTCTGTCACGCCACTGTTTTTGGCTGCACTTACACGAACCTTAGCATGCAGTTTGATGCGTTATTGGACATGCATATAAAATGATTTCAATGTCTCATGATGGATCCGTTTGTTGTTGTAAACGGTTCAATATTCTGCAGTGTTGGCTATACAGCATATTCATTAAGGCTGAATCGATTAGTCGATTGACATAATTAACCACCAACAATTTTGATAATTGATTAACACTTGAACTTATTTATCATCGTTTTTAAATCATTGTAAATGTAATAACTTGAAAGCACCTCATGGGACTCCAAAAACTTTTTTTTTCACAATTTTCTGGCTTTTAATAGTCTGAACAATTCATTAATTAATAATCAATGGAGACAATAACCATTATTGTTACAGCCCCACACGGTTGCAAATCAGCACATATTTCCCTGATTTCGCGACACAATAAAGCACATTGTTGTCTGAACGGTGCACTGCGTATGTAATTTGCTATAACCTATAGTCTGTGTCTAACCGTGTACAGTAAATACAGCTGCTACTCCACACCGAGCGACAGACGAGAGACGCACCGTCCCCATTTTCCGTGAAACGGAGACCGGTCTCAGTGTGAATTTTGACCTTTTCAAAGCAGAGTGCTAAAAACTTTGTCTAATTTGACCAGTCGCAACAAGAAGAGGGCTACAGACCAATTACAGTGAAGAAGAGGATTCAGGACAATAACCAGAAGCAGACGTTAAAATGAATAAAGGAAGTAGCGGTGTTAGTAAAGGACGAGCAAAGCAAATTAGCTGAGTCAATAATGATATGTTGCATTAGTCTATTCACTGAGTTTTCTATGCTTATGTATTATGTGATATTTTATTATTATGTAGCTAGGTGCAGCTGGTTGCCATGGAAACAGACGTTTAATTAGGAGAACAAAATGTGGTGGAGGTAGCTGCTTTTCCACTAAATAAAAAATTTAAAAAAAGGAGTCCGAACAGGAATCAGCAGGCCACTTGGCCGACGGAGGAGAAGATGGACGAGGCCGACGGAGTGGCTCTGGACTCACCACGTCCTGACTGACCCGACCGGACCGGATCTGGAAGTAGTTCCACGAGATGAGCAGCACCAGGAAGAAGGGCAGCATGTAAAACTCCCAGTGCCACACCGTCACCAAGAACACCTGCAGGCAGTAGGGGCACAGAGGTCAGATATCAGTGAGGTCGGACACAAGTGGGGGGCGGGAGTATGAAACGGGCTGCTCTTCATTAAGTCACATCCAAAGACATTTTCAATAGTTCCAGAATCCCCGCCAGCTAAAGGTTGATCCAATCTACTATCGATTTAATTAGCAGTGGTCAAGCTGATGAAGGCTACCCTGCCACTATCAAAGCCTTTTGCTTCCTACGTACATTTTCTGTTATTTTGCATACGCTGTGCAGGGCCACCACCCTGCTCAGCTGGACTGGGTCTCCCTCCACCCCCTGTATATGCACTGACATTAACCACATACGTCTAATTGATCTGCCTCTCTCATCTTGTGTACTTTAAAGACGACCGCGCGATTGACTGCAGCCACATGGGGGGGTCTGTGTGCGGATATGTCATTAACATCCGTAATGGCACTTGTGATGGGCATTCCACCTGTGCGTGGCTCAGGTACAAATGGATAAGAGGGATAAGAGAAAAAAGGCCTGCGATGGCTCAGTGGCACGGCTAAACGGGCCGATGAAATAATCCCGTTGGAGAGGCAGCGCCGGCCAAAATGGCAGAGCGCCACAAGGCGTGGGGAAGGGTTTACAGGTTTTTATATGCTAATAAAAATAGAAGTGGACATCTGGTAAAGACATCACTCTCCTCTCTGAGGCACCAACTGACATAAAAGATGGCAGATCCTAACCTCCCCACCACTGCCACTACCAACATCAGCTTTAATGTGCAAAAAGCCAAGCATGCTCTTGTCTGTGTTATCAAGCGCCAAAACAGGGCCTGGGAGAGGAGATGAAACCAACTCCTCGCTGAAAGGGTTATGTTTTATTAGAGAGGACTTTGTAATGACTGGGGGAGCCGGGACAGAGGGAAAGCCAAGTCACGCTTTGGTGGAAATGTATACCCAGCTCATAAAGATTGAGATAACTGCAGCCCATTTCAGCTTGAGAGGCATTACACAGTCTTTGACAGCAAAAAAAAAGAGCTCTGGAAATACAATCCAGATCAGAGGGGGTGTGTGTGTGTGTGTGTGTGTGTGTGTGTGTGTGTGGGTGGGGGGGGGGGGGGGGGGGGGGGGCTAGAGCTACTGAACTGAAAGGGTAGCGCAGTTTCAGAATGCAGCGGGATTTCCACACGTATGCTCGGGGAAGGTTTCGCATGGCACAGCGGTAACCCAAGAGCACGGAAATCACTGACATCATTCACACCATTCATTGTTTTAAAGCGGGGCCGCGGAACCGTCGCTGAACAGCAGCTTGTCATTATTATGGGAAGTCATTAAAAAAAAAAAAAAAAAAAAAAGGACAAGTTAAAACAGCGAGTCCCTGCACCTTTTACGCATGCGGCCTATTGTAGTTCAATGGGTAGAGGCACCAACGCGGCCAGGATCGTGGCTCCTCGCTGGGATAACCCCGTACGTCTAAAGAACGCCACGCTGACTGAAAGACGCTCTGCACCAACGTGTCTGACAATGGGCAGATGTTGCAGGTAGCCCGTCATGCAGAGCGAAGCTTTGCTCATGTGGAGATATTAAGCAGGCATTTATTTCTTCTCACCGAGGCTTGAAATGGCAGGGTGCGCTAGTGTGAAAACACGAGTACAGATGGTACTGTCTCTCAAACACTGAGATGCAGTGGGAGGACGTGTGTGCACATTGTGCGCTTGTTCATGCTTGCATGATTTGTGATCAAATGTGTGTGTGTGTGTGTGTGTGTGTGTGTGTGTGTGTGTGTGTGTGTCTGATCTGTCAGGCAAAATAACAATATTATCCCTAATAGTTAATTGTATATATATAAGAGGGGGGGGTTGGGTATTCCTAAAGAGTTCTGTTCCATTGTGAGCACCTGCGCATTAACTAGAGTGTCAATGTCTTCTTCCAGACTTGACTACAGCACGCTGCCTGCTGACCCCGTCCTGGACGACACCGTTTCTAGACGTCCAAGCGATCCGAAATCACAAATCTAAATGCTAAATGCTAAAGCTAAAGCGTGGCTTCTGTTCAGATAGCAGCTCTGTGCTGCAGCTCCCAGTTTTCACAGCAATTTGAACAAACTGTACTATTGGCCGGCGTACAGTACCCCTTGACAAGTCTTTGCAAAACTTTAGTGCCATCTACAGGACGGTAGTCGCAAAAACAAAAAGAACTTTCCATGACCTTGATTGCCTGCATAGTTAATGCACAACTTGCTGTGTGCCATTTCAATCGAGCTGTGATCTGGTGGAGAACGATGTCAAAAAGATCAGCACCCACTCCACTTTACAGTTTAAAGACAAGGCCTGAGAGGATTCTCCCGTGTGTCTGTCTCCGCATTTGCTGAACACTTGTATTCAACAACGGGAGGATGGAGAATAAGCCTTATCTCTGAAGAGCCTTTTAATTGGACTTCTGTCTGCATAATGGTGTCTAAATCAAACCGTGCGCAGATTGGACGGAGGGTTAATGAGTTGTCAGGGAAGTAGAACAAAAATAGACTCTATCTCGACTCCACTGGGACTCTACTCTCTCCAGCTGAGGCTTAGCTCTGGATCCACGAGACACACAAACACCGAAAGCGTCCACTCCAGCGCTGGAGCTGGAGCCCAGCCTGCGTTTCTGCTGAGCCCAACGCCGCATTGATTAACAATCTCGCTGGGAGAGTTCAAGTAGGGGATAGCCAGACTGCGGTCGTCTTCCGCAGCTTGGGGGGGGGGGGGGGAACAGAGGGTAATGCAGATAGCATGTTGATAAGCAGTTAAAGCACTTCACCAGGAAGGCTAGCAGGCTCCTCTGAACGCTCTCCCACTGGAAGCAGCTTTTGATGTACTGCAAAGTCGACTTGATAGCCCTGAACAGTGTCTGAACGCGCAGCACGTTCCTGGCCAGCACCTGAAAGACACAGATGAACACGCGACACATAAATATTAGAGTAGTTATGTTTAAAATGTGTATAAAAGTGCTCAAAATGATGTTTTATTGCGTATAGGTTGCTATATTTTTCATTTTTTTTGTTAATTCATGCCAGAACAGGAAACGTCCAGTCAGCTAGTGTAATAGTGGAGAAGCTGGTAGGTTTTGGCAAGCATGAGCCACTGTGGTCAGGAAGCAAAAGATGTCAGTAATCTGACCTGATTTTGTCAACCAAGACTTTCAACATGAACACAGAAGGAAACCCCGAACGTTGCGATGCGAGCGCTCAGTGTGGAAGCCAATTTTGGCGTTAGCGAGCAATGTATTGTCTGACAACAATGAGTCTTTGTGGGAAGTACAGACAGTCAGGCACCCTGTCTCGCACCCTGTCTTGCACACTGTATATCAAACTAATGTAGCAGAACGGTGGACACAAACTAAGTCACAGTTGGGGTCAATTAAAGCTCAATTCAACTAATTCAGGCAAAGTGCAGGCGTTGGGTTTCCAGAGAAAAGAAAAGTAAAACGTTCCAACGACTTCATGAACCGTGTTTTCTTTTTAATGTTTAGTTCATGAAAAGCCAATTGACACAAAAACATCGACAACAACTTATTTTCTACCTCTTTCTCTCTTAGCTCCTTTTTTTTTTTTTTAAATTTTAATGATTTAAGCATCACATGATTATTGTCACAAGTGCAGTGACCTCTGACCTTCGCCCTCTTTACTGTTGGTCGCTTGTAACGTTTAACACTCTGGAGTTTAAAGCTTTAAACAATCATTTTCATTAGCAATAATCTGCTCGTACATTTATTGTTATTCATTGTTTGGTCGATAAATGTCAAAAAGTTATAACATCATCAGACCCCTTGTTTTGTTTCCTACCAACAGTCTGAAATCCAAAGATATTTAATTTACTATCACGAGAGAAAAAGTCAAAATGTTCAGTTGATCAACTTTGAAGAATGGATTCAGCACTAATGGACTTGATGGGTATTCTACCCTTTGTAAGTAAGCGTACGCTGCTCCACATCATTGCAAAATGATGATTCCACAATCATGTTTTATAAAATGTATCAGAGCTGCATCAAACCTTTTTGGAAAATTTGGGATTATCCTCCATGAATCTTCTCTCCTTTGGTTGGAAGGTTCTTATACTCGCTCTGACCTGATAAAAAAATAAATAAAAAAATAGTCATGAAGCAATAAGAAGCAGACGGCAGACAGAATGGGGGCCTATCTTTCCTAGCCATCATGCACTCATGTCCTCATTGCAGGCTGAACTCTTACTTACAGGGTTAAAAATAACCTCCAGCTCCAGAGTGATGCTCCCCTTCGACAGCCCACCTAAGTCCTCTTTCTTCAGCGGGAAGGCGATCTGCTGTCCCCTGCGGATCTGCAGGACAGAAAAGGGGCGTCAGGTGCTGAACTCACCCATGAACCTGACCATCAGTCACGCCGCATTACATCTTAGCGAGTCTTTAACGTGCTGGAGTGTTATCGCCCTCTTCACTTTAATTTAGACACAGAGTGTAAATAGATTGGTCTATTGTCCGCGTGATGGACTCTTAGTGAGGTAGTGAGTATACCGAGAGCAGGGGAAGGGCAACTTTTCCCAAGAAGTCTGGCGCCTTGTCTCCATCCTCGTCAAAGATGGTCACCACCAGAACATCGTGAATGTCTTTGACGGGGCTGCGGAGACAAACAAGCGGGTCAGGTACTCCACGGCAACCGGAGCACACAACGGCCACAGTGTTCCTTAAGTTTAATTTGTGGACGTACATACATCGCGTTGTATTAATGAGAAGATGTGGTGGGAGGGAATTAAAAGAGAGACTCAAACTGACAATGTATAGACTTTATTCCACTCTGGGTTGAGGCTCTTGTAGACTGTGTGGGTCTGCAGTCTGTCGTTCCCCAGCTCCAACACACAGAAGGGATCACTCTTGCCTGCAGAACACCACAACAAAAAATACTTTCACACTAGACTCCCTCTGTCCCGTTTAACGCAACAAAAGAACAAAAGAAATGAATCCAAATGCGTGACGTACCGTTTAAATCAGCAGCCAGCAAATCTGCAGCCTTGATAACTTTGATTTGAAGGAAACCAACATCACGGAGATTTTTCAGGGACCTTTTCAAACTCTGTGGGGGACAGACGGGAAGCATGGGGGGGTTCAGAGACATTACCATAAAATAGAAAACATCAGAGAGCAACTACTGCCACCAGAAGCCTTCACAATCCTCTGCTTCCTTTGTTTTTTTAAATCATAGGATATATGAGCCAGGCGTTGCAATAGTGCGGAAAAAAAAAAATGTTTCAAGCATTTCCTATCTCACAATGTTTGGGAATCCTTGAAATAAAAAAATCTGGAATACAAAAAATATATTCAGAGTGTCCGTCTATACATGAATTAACCATGTAATCTATATCATCTGCGCAGTAGAAGATAAATCCACAGCATTAACAACAGACCTGTGCTACTCTTCATATGCAGTCTGTTCCCACCTCAGTGCCCAACAGGCTGTGTGCACACGTTGCTAATCTTGACAAAAGAAATGAGTTTAAAGAAGTTATGGTAAATGTTGTAGAGGCACTGAAATATGTTTTTGGGGAAGCTGTGCCATCTGAGATTTTGAGAGACGGTCAACAAAAAGCAGTGCTTTTAGACGCAACGGTATGTTTTTGGAACATTTTAAAAAAAACTTGAACTCGTTTTCATTCTGCAGTAGAAAGGTTTCTCTCCAGCGGCTGACTTGAAATGTTTGAATTTAGCTGCAATACACAAACAAGACATACTGTCTAAAACAGTACTTGCTTCTAATTGCATTGCCATGATCGATTATTCATCTCAAGCACGTTTTAAGTCACTGCGAGTTTATTTTCATACTTTTTTAGCGTGAACTCAAACCAGCGGCTGCGAGACAATCATGACAAAACACGATATAAAACCTTCATATCTATGTTATGCTTTGGAAAAATGATTGATGGTGAAATGCATGATTTTTAGTTTATAGACTAAAAAAAAAAAAAAAAAAAAAACAGGCATTGGACTTTAAGTGCAGCTTTTGATAACAGTATCTATTGAGGATGGATTGTAATGCGCTGGTATCTCCAGCGGTGTCCTAAATATTTACCCCCCCCCCCCCCCCCCCTCCCATCTGTACATCATCAAGTACAGTTGACCAGCGGGGTTCACGTTGGACCTGTTTTCTTTTCAATGAGTCTACTTTCTCAAGACAACACAACAGAGCTTCTCAGTGCATGACCGCCTGGCTGATGTCAAACCCTTCAGCTCAACACTGACTCTCAGCACATTACCTGGCAGATACTGCCATCTCTTGGTCTTTCAACACAGAGAGCACTGCAATAATCCTGGAAGCAGTTTAGACTTAAATGTCCTAAAGCTCACTTCACTTGTTAAATCTAAGCACGTTTTATCATATTCAGACTAAAACTACATATAGCTTTGTACTAAATGTTCACTTAAGTATCACAGGTTACCATACATGCCTTTCTCTTCACTCCTATCTCCAATGGCAGTGGGCTTTCACTTGCCTTAATTAACAATCTTTAGACCGACACAGATTCTAAATAGAGTCAAAAGATTTCACTGATAACTGGAGACCATCTTGTGATGGGATCACGTAAGCCGCGACGCCGAATCGAGTCCGGGGTGTCCCCACTTCCTACTCCCAGCGCTCTTATGATATACTGACATGTAGGTGGTGAAGTGATGCAACCGCACCGTACAGATAGAACGTAAACAGCAGCGCGGGTACTGACATAGTTGTCCAGCTGATTCTGCTGTTCATGAGGTTCGTCAAGCGGAGCGGCACAGAGGTCAGAGATGGAGACGCCGCGGCACGGGTTCAGTGTGACCAGGAAGACCAAGCGCCCTCTCCCCTGGTCCAGGCTTTGTGTGAACAGCTGCCTCTGATTGAACGGTATCCTGGACAGGTCAACGTCACACCTGTGCGCACAAACACACACACACACACACACACACACACACACACACATATATACAAAGGCCTTCACATACTGCAGCACACACATGCAGATGTAGTTGCAGTCATGCAAATTTAAAAATGTACGTGACACAGACATGCACAACAGTGTGCACATGTGCAGACACCCACACACACACAAGACGAACATACCGGTCCACACTTACATCCTTACATCCTTACATCCTTACATCCTTACATCCTTAGATCCTTAGATCCTTGCAGCACCAGACGATATTGACAGTTCACTTAGATACAAACATGTACCGTTTCTGCCCCTGTCAGGACACACCACTCACTGGGCTGACACTGGTTTTTGCCTCCAAATTATCAAGTGGAAAATCAAGGGTTGCTGCTCTGGAAATGTCAAATCTTTTTTTTTGTTCCCAATGTGAGGTGTATTGTGGCAAGGTGAATCACATCACTAGTTTTGAGACTGTTCCCATACTGGCTTTGAAGGGCAACACACAACTCATACAGACACACAAGTTCGGAGTGCAGACTCACGTTCCCAAACACTCCTCGTTCCTCCGTCCTTCCTTGGACCAGAGCTCCACCTCCAGGTTTTCTGGCTTGTCAACGAACTGGTTAAAGGTGAACCTTTCTCTCCACTGAGGGTTGGACACTTTGCAGTGATTCTGAATACAAAAAAAATGAGGTCAGAACATGAAACATAAAAGAAAGATATATTTTCTCATTCACACGCATGCGCATTGAATGCTGAGAGTAGCCATTCAAATACAGTTATCACAAAATGCTGATTTCCATGTTATGCTATAAATCATAGTACTGTCATACATTTTGAATATATTATTCAGAAATAAACCAGGTAACCAGTTGCAGTATGTCCAGATTTTCTAACCGATTGGTGTGTGAATGATTTCTTCTCATGCATGAGTCAGGAATCGTCATCAGAAATTTGCATCACACATGAAGGCATAAAAAGTAATTACTGCACGGCTCATTAGCATGTAGCTTTGATGTGCAATGGATGATGTTGCAGAATAGCAAGGCGACCATCAGTGACAGCAGCCGCAGCGCAAGAAAGGGAGCGCCGCTGCTAGACATCATCCAGCTGGCAGGATGAGCAGTGATCAAAGCAACTCGTGTCACACACCAAAATCCATTCTTATCTTTTTACATTGCTCTCTGTCATACATGATCTGTGACCACGTCAGAGATCATAAGGGCATTAAAACCCTAACATTTGCTCTTTTAAATAGTTTATTCTACAGCTGTATTCGTTATTACTCCGGACAGTATGGCAAATGTGAATGCAAAACTATATGCATGGTATTTACTGCCTAAAATACATTATAATATACAATGCAAATATCAAGGTAAATATACAATATTATTAATAAAGACGTTCATACAAAAATGTCTGGTTTTAAACATTTCCAATACTTCATTTTAAACGTCTCAATCACTTTGCATGTCGTGACCAAATACATTACCAGATACGCATAATTATACACTTGCAAAAGGAGAGGGGGAAGTGACAAGGAAAGGATTAGGGAAGAAAAATATGAGTTTAGAGGTTAAATAATAAAGAAAAGTGGCTAGGATTAGAGGAGGAGGAGAAAAGAAGCAGAGGAGGGAGAGTCTGAGGAGAAGAAAAGAGAGTGGGGGGAGGGAGGAGGGGAGGAGTGGAGAGGGTTTAAGAACAAGTACAATTGGAGAGGAGGAGGGGAGTGGAGGAGATGGAAAGCATTAGTCCTACATCCAGTACCTTGCTCTTGTGTCTCTGCTCTCCCAGTCTGAAGCGAACAAAGAGCTGACCTCCCTGAGTGTCCAGCAGCAGTTCCTGACCCTCGACCAGAGTCACTGACACAACAGAAGTCCACAGCTGACTGTTCCTCACAGTCTCCAACCGACGGAAGCTCTGAGAGGAGCCTCCCGACTGGGATGTGAAACAAAGGAAAAGGGGGGGGGGGGGGTAAAGAGATTCAGAATGCAAATAGAAAATTCATATGCAACACCAGAATATCTATTTACCAACCCGTTACCTTTATCTTATCTTTTAGAACAACACATGCATGCATCATGCAGAGACAGGAACGACAGGAAACGCAACACAAACCAGTGCAGTAAATAAAATGGGGATTCCACTTAGAAATGTTCCCCAATAAAACACAAAAGCTTATATCAGACAGCCACATGAATCCGAAGAGCCCATCGGAGAGACGGCCGAATGAAGCAGCATCGCCGTTCTCCTCCAGTGAAAAGAGACTTCAGTTCACTGAGAGATTAGGTAAAGCCTGCAGCAGCCACAATGCAGAGCAGCGTCTTTCTTCCATATATAATAGGGAGCCATATTCTGAGATAATTAGCTGAAAGCTTACATGAAGACACCACACTGTAGGGAGATGTATTTAACCCAGATTCAATTAATGCAGAGCAAGCTGACAGTGATGTCCTGTCTGAGTCTGTTCTGCCACATGCACAGGAGGACAACGTTTCAATTAACGGGCCGCACCGAATGCACTCGGCAGAGCACAATTAGCATCTGGGACGTGCACACAGCGGCCAATTTATTAGGTGCAAGTGTTAAGTAATGACAACTACTACTTCCAAACGCACAAGCATGGGGCTGCAACCCAGTCACTGAACTTGTAGATATATCGTCTTGAATGAGCAAAGACGTCAGATGTGCCGATTCCAGAAAGAGCTGCACTACGAAATCAAACTACAGAAATGCATTCAGCCGCTGCTCTGTGGGCGAGTGACAAGTCAGAACACAACCACCACACTCATTTTATGGATATTGCTGGTAATCTTCTGTTTTGTCAACGATGCTAAAGTCTCAATACTTCCCTTCTTCCCCATAGCCGCTCTGTGGCACTCTGCCCCAAGGGTCACAAATATAGAATTGAACTTCTTTCACTTGTTGATGTTTGGAAAAAAAAAAAGAAAGAAGAAATAACATATGCTTCTTCTTATAAATGAAAAGTCAAATTCATAAGCATCACCTCTGGTCTGGTATGATCAGCAGATTGTGGCGGCTAACGTTAGCACCTTTTAGATCGATGTTGCTGTAGCTGACACCACTGAGTATAAGTGTGCTGACTCTCACACTATGGGCCTGTCAAAAATTGCATACTATTCATACTAATTCTGACGTAAAATGCAGTATGTAGAGTGTTTACACTGCGTAGCGTGTGGATTTTGTGTGCATGAGAAAATCCCCCGATGTTTACTGGGTTAGCAAGAAGACCCCGATGCAGCGTGACTCTTTAGACTGTCCGAGGCCGGATAAAAAATATAAACTCAAAGAATTACAAATGGTAGCGAGTTATATTAAATGTACAGGTAAGAGGAAAAACGCCAGGAGCTCACATATATAATGTACTGTGGAAAAAAAGATATAATGTACAGTAGAACTAAATATTTAACACTAAAATCATTCATAAATATTATTTGCCTTGAGATAATACCGGGAAATATTAAGTTGGGTGGAAGAGGTAATGCTGATTTACATTGATTTTGCTGTTCTACCATAAATGACTCAACACTTACTTAGTGTTACTTAAATTCATTTCCTATAAAAGTAGTTGGGGCAGCAGTTGTTGTGTGAGTTGTGTATTGAGTCGGCATGGGGAGAAAAACACGTACTTTGTTTAAATGAGTGAAGGTGTGGTTCTACTCAGTATTTGATATGCTTTATACATACAGTATCTGAGTGAGCACTAATTGTTCATGACTCAATGTTTAATCTCAGAATTACTAAAGATATTCGTCACAAATGTTTTGCTTGATTTTATTCGGTATGCTTTCTTTAATGACAACATGGTCATTTGCTGCCCTCTTGTGAAAAATAGATAAAATGATCAACTCTAGCTTTGACTCTTAACAAAATGTTGGTCTCTCTCGCTCTTTTACATTTGGCAGACTTCGGTAGAATGCTGAACAAACAAAGTGGATGTAACTTTATATTTGTCTTGCGTGTTCCCTCCATCATACCGTAACACTTCGTTTTCGTTTTTGGGCCCACCGCTGCTGACAGGTGCGTGCATGTTAGCAACAAAACAAAACGACACAGTGGTTAGTAGGACGAAGACACAACAGTTGGGTAAAACCATACATGTGCAATAAATACAATGCTCGACAAGTGTCCCCTGTGTTGTATATTACACTGCCTCTTTTGCTGTCTCCATCTCTGAGCGACAGACTCATGTCCACCAGCACGACCCCCATGTCATCCTCCAGGCTGTTCGGGTCGTCCAATGGCAAAGACATCTCGTTGAGCCTGGAAACAAAAAAAGAAGAGAAAAACGTTAAATGAAAGTTCACCAGGTATGTTTCAGAGAGGGGCAGTCGTCCGCCACGGAGGCCGCAGATCTGAGAGGTAGTGAGATGATTTCAAAAGGAAGTGCAGTGACCGGCGTGAAGTTGTTTGGGTGAGCGAAGAGAAAACTGCAAGCACCAACACAGACAAGCAGAAATTGAAGGAGTAACAAACCAAAAGGGTTGAGAACCACTGGATTATTACAAACTGAAATGAAATGATACAGTCAGACAACATGTTGGTCGGTAGCTTATTGCAGAAATATAATTATAAGCATATATTTCAGCCAAGAAATAACAGAATACAAATGTCAAAGACATGTTTGAGTCCACTACATAGTTTGTCCACTAGAGAGCACTGCCGAGTTTATTTTTCAACAGCAATCTGTCCCACTAAGTAGATATCATGGTTACAGTTCTTATGAAAAATGATAGGTTAAGGAATATTTATCAAAATATTTGTTATGTGTTTGTATACAAATAAATGAAAACTAAATGCTGATACATTATCACCCAGTATCAGCTTATAAACTACACGCAATACACCCTCCGACTGCTTCCAACACATAGCAGACCCAACAGGCTCTCGCTGAGACACTCACTTGTCCATCTCCAGTTCCCCCAGGGTGACGCTGGCGGAGCCCATGAAGTCATCAGTGGTCAGATCACGGTCGTACACCTGTGTCACGCCAAACACCAGGAGAGTGTTAATACAGAGAGCATCATGGAGGCTGTTAGTAATACAGTAGTGACATATGGCTGCAAACTGGTCTTCCCTGATGCACGGCTCTGGAGCTGCACCGACATACCTATCCCCTCTACTGCAGGACTCTCTATGTCACAGGAATACAACAGTAGCACTCTCCTGTGGTAAAAGTAAGGAACTTTTAGTTACCTTGATGTACAGTTTCTGGGTCAGATCCTTCACAGGTAGGGAGAAGGTCTCATTCCATGTGGGGTTGAGGTCTTTGTAAACCACTTTGCTTTTGTAGAACGTTTTCCCGTCCAGTTTGAATTTCACATACGGGTCGCTGGTACCTGACAAGGATTCATAAAGTACAAAAACAATGCAGCTTGGATTATTTACTCAACCCTCTTGCTGCTGTTGGTGATGGAGATAGTGGCTCTGACTAACAGACCACACTGCAGCTGGTAATTTAGCCTGAATAGAAATAATTATAATAATAATACTGCTTAAGGATCTTATTAGCTGAATTGATTCATCAGACCTAACAGAAGCGATAGTGACAGCTTGACAGAATGTAGGACATCGCTCTGTCTTCCAAAAGCAGGCTTGACTTGTCATCGTGACTGACAGTAAAACACACAGGTGAAATGAGCCTGCTTCAGATTTCAAACCTAGGCTTCTAAATAGCCAGTTACCCTCGTGTCTTCACTTCTGAGTAAATGTACAGGTTTCTAGTAAAAGGGAGGACCAGCCTCCTGCTCATAGTGTCATCTCGAATGTGTCAGTATGGAGGATGTGGTTTCTTTCCTTTGCAACCGATGGGACCACAGCTTCCTGAATCAATAGCCAATCAGATGTCGGCTTCCACTGTGAAAAAGTGACTGCGGCTGAGTGTTTCTCAGCGTCTCCTGACAACTGTATCACATGTAGGTAGGACAATATGTGATGGTGACTGAACCAGGATTCTGAATGCAGCATATATTTTTACATCTCACATTTGTTGCCGCTCCTTCAAATAATTTACACTTCCGAGGGGAAGCTAGTAAAATCTGTGACTTCTAGCTATTCTGTCGATCGACCAGCTGAGGGCAGCAGTCCATCAAAAAACTGTTTATGAATCATCAGAATCAGAAGATATTTTTTCGATCCTCTAAATGTAAACAGACAAGGACAACAAAGATGGACAACGGGTAAAAGATGCCCATCAGTAAACAGCATTCAGCGTAAAGCAGTTTATGTAATCTGAACAAAGAGCAAAAATAAAAGCGTTGGTAATGCGCTGCTTTTAAAAGACCATGGTCTTAACAATAACGCAGGGGAAACCAAATCCTCCCGCGCCTTGATCCTCCCACAATCATTTTCTGCATTATCTCTTCACACAGAGGCTGCTTGTGTGAACACAAAGCCACACGAGAGACAGAGAGGAAATGTAATCCGAATGCATGCCTAGACCTAGAGTGAAAGGCCTGCTGCAATGAATGCAGGGCGCGGCTCAGACAGGTTCTAATATGCAGTGTGGAATCCTGCCCCGGCCGTTACCGGAGCTTCACAGTCAACCCGACACTCGGCCGTCTAGGGTGTCCCTGGAGTCAATGACGTGGCGTTTAATCAAACAGACACTCGCGGCCATCGTTAACCAGCCAAGGCTAAACACACAAGCTGAGGTCAAAGCAAGCGAAGACACCGGCAGGGTCACACGTCAGAACACTCAGCCGGACACCAGCGGTCTGAAAAGTCTGGTAGATCTAGGAAACCAAACTGCAATGAGGAGAGAAGAGGTTCGAAACGACTCTTTCGATGACGTCTGCGTTGTGTCAGACGCGATGCAGGACACGGCGATTTTGAAATGACGATGAGTGCAACGCGTTCAAGCGCCAGTTGCAACACGAGCGCGAGAAGGGAAGACAAAATGAACACGGGTGGCGCCACTTACTCACTGGGGCAGAAATGTACATGATACATGATGACATAGTTTGACAAACTGTAAAAACTAAAAACGTGTCAATAGGGACAGGAATATAAGAATGAGACCAATGTGAACAAGTTGCTCGACTAGCAGGGAAGTTAAACCAAACACCTATTTTAAAGTGATGCATGAAAAAGATTGTAATTCCACTACTACACTTCTCATATTGTGTTTCCTACTGTAGAACTTCCATCCTGCATCGACACAGCCAGCGTCTTTGTTCAGGCATGTTGATTTAGTGTTGTTTGAGTACAGACTACATGCGGACATGAATACACAAAGAAAGATCGACTGTATGCATTCGATTCTTCCTTTGTAAAATGATCCGTGCCCTTTTCTTGCAATTCCGTGTTGTGTAACATCATCGTCGTCGTCATCATCATCACCACCACACAGACGGATGACAAAGCGAACACAGTGGGAGTTGTTGATAGCGGTAGCATTACTGAGAGTGAGAGTGATAATGTCGGTACGGTAGTTGTAGTATTAGTAGCTGTGGTGAGACGAGGCTCTTACCACAGCGGTCCCTGATGACCAGGTTCCGTCCTTCCTTCAGGGTGATGGTGAGCAGGAAGGACCTGAGAGGATCCCTGATGTTCTCCGACACGTTCAGGGACTCGTTGCCCACCTCAGACTAGACACAAGACAACACATTACCATTATTACGGCGAGCAGTGCATCTGATTACAATCTGTCTACCTGAGTTTCAGGGCAGATTCTAAAACCATACTCTTTTTAGACACCCCTCTATGGCTCAATAAAAACATGTTTTTCTACAATAAATACGCAGAAGATTGCAAATCTGGCCAGACATCGCTAGCTTTCAGTACGAGACAGCTTTTGATAGTTGCTACAGACACATTCGGTACAGTCGGTATTTAAAAAGTATTGGGATGGATCCCAGCCCAATGGGGAAAGATTTGCATTTTTTTTTCTCTCCATATGTTTTCATATTTAATTTCCACATTCTCTTTAAGTCATATTTTGCTATATTTAACTTTGTCTCATGGTAATCTGTAAACTCACAGTAAGCGGCCACGTTCAAGCCCATATGGAGAGTTTTAATTCGGTACTTTATTATATCAATAATGTAAAATGATCCGTCGCGTCCACACTGGCTCTCGTTACACAAATGAAAGCTGTTCTGGGTTGTTTTTTTTCACAACGGTGTAACTTCCGTCTGTCGCTTTGTTCGACTTTCGTTATTCATTTCAAAGTCAAACGTTCTTCACTTACTGGAATGTACCTGTTGCTACAATAGAAAAGGACACACTCTATGGAAGGCTGCATACAGTTGTGTACCGCCTATGCTTCATGTCCATGCAATGGATTACTTAATCATTATTAAGCCTCTCCAACAAACCATGCATCTTCCAGAGAATAAACCTCTGGTTTCCTGGAATCACCCGGCTCAGCGTCTCAGCCCCGCCCCAAAAGCCAGAACGACACAAACACTGAGCGCTGCGCTGCACACCGCCTACTGTCCCATCATGTCCTGAACACGACACAATAATCCGGAATTAAACTTTGACAAGTGTGTGTCAGCCAGCGCAATACGTAACAACAAAAAAAACAACACAACACGATTACAGTCAGTGGACAGAAAGGGTCAGCAGCAGAGCCCTTTTAGCCACAGACATAAATCTGCAGTAGACAACATAGTAAATACAATCACAATGACATCAGTTCAACAACACAGGATCTATTCATTTATTAAAGACACTTACATTTTGGAAGTCCCCGTCTTTTAACCCGTGACTGTTGAAATCATGATTGTCATACTGCGGAGACAAAAATAAACACATTTCATAACTCTATCGTGTGATATATGACGAGTACTCTGAAGAAAAATGAAACTCCCAGTTGATGAAAGGGAAAAGTTTCAGTCTGCTGCTCGGTGAAAGCTTCAGGAACTTGGCAAATTCTACCAGCAGCACAAATCCACGTTTATTAACAACTCCTGTATGCTGAACACCGTTACACCAGAGAACACAGTCACTTCAACTACAACTCGGACACTTTGACTCCCTGTGGACTTTAAACCAGGAGGAACAATACGCAGTTTGTTTTTGATGAGGTTGTATTGAAAAAGTAAGAAAGAAAGAAAAAAAAAAAGGTACAGAATTATTCCCTTGTCACATAAACAGGAGAAAACGCATAAGTGGCAACTTCACTGCTTGTAGTGAATTGTTAAAATACAATGTAATTCAGGTATTATGCTGAACATCAGCATGTTATGTTTACGAGGATTACATTTGAGCTTCAGCATGATACGATTTGCTATCAGCACCAAACACAAAGGACAGCTGATGTTAATGAGAATATTAGTTGTAAAAAGGTAATTTGGTCTCAAAGCAAAGTATTAAAAAAAATGATATTTTGATCAGCACGACGAAAGGGATAATCAACGGGATTATAGATTACATAATAGTATAGTATAGAGTATATTACAATCTCTTTAATTTAGAATATAAAAGAAAAAAAACTTTCAAAATGTAAAGGGATTTAATTAAAGAAGAATAACGTATGGTTATTACTTATTATAATTTAGTAATATAGTTTATTTATTGTAATTTTATTAATTTAATAAGTAATACAAAAAATGATTTATCTATATAAATGGATATTCTTGTTTCTCTGTACAATTGTATTGAGTATATCTGCAACGTTTGTATATTTGAATGCTTTTTCAATAATAATAAAACAAAAGGATTACAATTCATAAGGGGAACATGAACGTCTGTATAAATCCCATGACAACATGTCATGTGTGTACTTAACTCAAGAGCTTACTCCACCAAACGCCATGTCGTCACAGTCGGGCCAAAAGACAACAGTCACTATTTGCTGTCACTGTGGAGCAACACAAGACCGCACAGCAAAAAAAAGAGCATTCTTCCCCACATTCATTTATTGAAAACAATGAACGAATGTAGTTTATTGATCTGACTCAGATGTCATCATGTTAGAGCTAGTGACAGACGGCTGTTAGCACCACAGTGACTAATCCATTCATGAATTCCGTTACTACTCACTCCACATCAGCCTATCGGCCACCTGCTGTCCATGAGCAGCTAGGTGACATCTACCGAGGTCACTACAGCTCAGAGAGGGACCGCTTAATGCGAACGCGGCTCAAATGCGGATCTTAGAGTTAGATATAATGTCTCGTCTTAAATAAAAGGAACTATTAACATGTGTCACATTAACATATATTAATATTTATATCTTTTAAAAAAAAAATTGAATTAGCAGAGCCTGAAAATGTACTTTTCCAGGCCATGTGAGAGCATTGGTCATATCACAAGGCTCTATGGAAAGGTCGCTGATATCACCTGTTGAAGACTGATTTTATAGCTCATGAATGACAAGATAATATTATGTAGTCTGTGCTGAATTAATAGCTGTGGATCGCCACTCCGTGAAACGTGGCATTGAATGTCGTCAGGGATATTTCAGATATGCCCTCTTACAATTTCTGATGATATCGAATTGATCTTTTCTCTGCCCTTAATAGTGAAAATATCAATCCTCTAAGGCAGAGGTCTTCAACAGGGGGGTCCGCAACCCCTAGGGGGTCCGTGGAGGTACTGCAGGGGGTCCGCAAAATTTTTGCTTGATTAGACTATTTTTTTTATTATTTTTTTCCCAAACATGAATCTGTCCATTATTTTAATAGTTCAGTATTGTATGCAAGATAACAGGTATGTTTATGCATGGCAGTGGCACTAATAGGCCATCACTCATTTTCGTTTCCACATTTATGTTTAAAATAAAAACGTCAATTTGAATAGCTTGTATGCATGATTATCATACAAGGTGTGTTTATGAATGGCAGTGCACATGTTTAAAATAAAAACATGAATATATGAACCTGTGTATTATTTGAATAGCTTAGTATTGAATGCACAATAACAAGGTATGTTTATACATGGCACTAGGCCCAGTTTAATATAAAACACAATGTTATACAATATATATAGTCGGGGGTCCCTGCTCCATCTCTCTATCAGTTTGGGGGTCCTTGGCCTGAAAAACATTGAAGACCCCTGCTCTAAGGTGTAGCAAGTGCTAAATGTGAGCATGCCAGTTTGACAACCATGCTGTGAGACCATGAAAACACATAGTGGGAGTTTGCCCAGTGCTGCTGGAGACTATTGATTTTGGAGGGACCTCTAATTTGATAATCCCATGGTTTAACCTACCTCCTCCAAGTTAAACTTGGCAAGTGTCCAATGTAAATACACCTAACACCCACCAATGTACACAAAGCAGCCAGTTCACTTGGCCACCTACTTTATCTCTTTACCTGTCTGTCGCAGCACACAAATACTATACAAGCTTAATCTACCGTCATGTTCACTGTTAATGATTCCACAAACACCTCAAATATAAAATGAAAGCAAAGCCAAAGCTTGGAAACTAAAATATGTTTCTGAATCCCACCACCCATGAAGTTTAAACCTTAAATACTTTATATGTAAACGTGTTTGTAGGACTGATCTGTTGTTGTTTTTATACCGATTGAACATTTCAAATGCAGAGTCTGTACCTGTGAGCTGTCCTGGGGCGCTTCCACAGAGGGGGGGTCTGGGCTGTACACGGTCATCATCTCCGGCAGGGCCAGCTCCTCGGGCTCCATGACCCCAGCAGGTCTGTAGTTTGTCTCTGGAGAGCTCTTCTCCTCCACGCAGAGACTGCTGAATGACTCCTGGGAGGAAGCCCAGTCCGTGCAGTCTGCAGGCACACTCCCGGCTCCTCCACCGGCTGCTCTCATCATCAGGCCACTCCCCCCTCCTCCCAGGCCTCTAGCAGGCTCGACGAGCGGCGTGGAGGGGCTGCTGTAGCTGGGAGAAGTGTGCTGTTGGACCTGCAAGCCGGAAGAGACGGGAGGGTACTGCCGCCTCATGTCGCGCATGTCGGGAACGGAGGAGCTCATCCGATGGTCCATGGTGTGTTCGAGCTGAAGGTGCTTGCTCAGACTCGTCTTGCCTCGCCGGAGGTGCGGCAGCATCTTCTGACGGAGATGCCGCAGCATGCCCGGCTTCTTGGAGTCCATGATGGAAGGGAGTTTCAGTCGGCGTCTAAGATCTGGACATCACCGGCAGCTAGAGTACAAAACACACAGAGGGAGGACGGTAAGTCACTTTCATACCTACAGCTGCGACTGACGTTAAGCAGCAATTTATCAGTGCCTGTTTCTCAGTCAGACTAAAATATTCTTCTGTTTTTCCACAAGTAACTCACATGAATTGTTACGAACATGCAATAAAGCTACTAGGTCTTCATCAGCCATCAAATAATTACAACCATTCAAAGGATGACTGTATGTATGTGGAAATGGAAAAAAAAAGAAAAAAGATTTGATTTGAATGTGACTTAAATCAATGATATAAATATGCTTTTCTAATAATATTTGCTTTCTTGCAGAGAGTCAGATGAGAAAGTGTTTTAAATGCGAAGCAGCTAGCCCTTCTCTGTCCACAAGGCAACTGAAATCTGCCTCTGAAGTTCATGAATAAACAAGTTAGATCCTGTTTATTCAAACCGTACATATGTCCAGGTGTAGAGACTTCCTGCTGTCTCTGCTGGCCGCCTCTCAATGCACTCGGCCAAGAAATAGTCCCACACATGACCCAGCGTGAAACCACAAGGTGTCACTTTTCCCACTTTTAAACAAATGAGACGTAACGTGTATATGAGGTTTCCGTTAGCCGTTTCCCCCCCCATTTCCAGTCTTTATGCTAAGCTAAGCTAATATAAGCTAAGCTAAGCTAAGCTTGCTATCTGCATGAGACTGGATCCTCTTTTCATCCATCACTAGTCAAGAAAGGATTTTCCATAATATGGAACTATTCCTTTAAGTACTTGAATCGTTTGTGAGTCATTCCTGAGGCGTATGGTCATCACTCCACAAGCATCCATAATCACCCTCAGTAGCACTCAGTGGCTACCTTTACATCAAAGCTCTAAGCAATCAACACCTGCACTCAATTCAGGAGCCGATGCTCCGATAACAGAAGTCTGCTGCGATGCTAATAATCTCAGACCCGGGAGAACGCTGCTTATTAACGGTAGAAATCACATTATCAGCTCTCGGAATAGAAACTACAGAGTAAAAAAGCAGGACGGGAACGTGGAGGAAAGGAAACCTCTGCGGCAAACATCAACGCAAAGAGTCTGCTGAAAGGTTGATGATTAACTCATGTTGCCCGAGACAGTGATACAAATAATAAATCATTCGTCTGGGTCCAATGAGAGCAGATTTCAGGAGGAACTTTTACCTCTTTGAACTCTAAAACAAAAAACAACAACAACAACAACAAAAAAAAACACACTTGCAACTGTGAGTTCTTATCAGAAATACAGAACATGCAACAAACCGCAGCAACCAGATTACAGCATGAAGAGCTGGAACAAATTACTAACTGCAAGGACCTAATCAGATCTCATCTGTAACATATCAGATCATTATTTTTTTTCCCTTTTCACAGCAGACATTTTGACTAATGTTACTTATAATATTAACAACGCTTATGCTCCATTCAAGTGTTCAGGTAATTGTAACAGTGAGACAGCAAATAGTACCGTATCATTCACGCCCGTGCTTTTCCTACTGTGACATGTCAAAATGTCTTAGAATAAAGGACCTGAACGACTTCTTCTCTCTATGTGTTCTCTTACAGTGGGCCACAGTCAGGATCATGTTAGTAAGGGATACGCATTAGACTACTCTCCTTTTGTATCGAGCATTACAAGTGAAGTCATGTAATTATCGTCATTTCATGAGATGTATGACAACAGCAATGCTCTCCTTTGGATGTAGCCGTCTTTGGACTGTGGACCCATAAATAACAGATACACTAGTTAGTGAGCGACACACTAAATCTGTGGGAAAGACCGTGGACCATCTCGACCGCAAACGCTGTCATACGTTACATATGCAGCGTTACATATAAACAGTGTTATAAAGAAAAACTGCAAGGCAAACATTGGGAGAATGTGTGTAATGTTTAATAACACTAATAGTTTTTTCGCCCTATAATTAGAAATGACTTTTCATAAACTTGAGTATTAAAGACAATTTGAAACCTTTGGGTAAATAATGTAAGCTCCACCTAAATGCTCCTCCGATCCTTTCCGGAGCGCGAGATGTGTCAGAAAACTGAGGTCGACATGAGATCATCTTGTTGTTACCGTTGTTTACGCTCCCGCCGTACATTATAGTGCCTTGTTTATGCAGTAAATACAAAGTGAGTGTTATTTAAGATTCAGTTCATAATGTCACTTGTCACTTCATTTGGCCCACATGTCACCAGCACCCATGAGACTCACAGGTTAACGCCTACATGTGCTCTCTGGGTGTCATTTGATCTGCGACAGTGCAGGTTCAAAATAAACACAAAAAAATAAAAACATATTATTTGACTATATTACCTCTGACTCGGTGTGACGGAGGAAGTATTTCATGAACTGCTTCGCATTGGTTATGCTGTGCAGGTATTCTGTCCACTCTTTTGGAGTGGAAACATGGCGTGACTGAGCCACTGCTCCGTCTCTTATGGCTTGTTGTTCCTGAAATCGTGTGTGTTTATTCAGCTGACTCATCCGTCACGCATTCACAGTTCACCCACTGCAGTGTCACTCCCATCATCTAAAACAATCTATTTTAAAATGAGATGACCAAACAAGCAGGTATACCAAGCAGCCGGCGCATATTGCGATGCGTCATTAATGCTTTGAACCGTCATCTCTGCATGATGATCCCTGCCATACAAACAGCAGCAGCACCTGCACAAGAGCTGCTGCTGCTGCTGCTGCTGCTGCAACCCGATCGTGCAAAGCAACGGCCCCCATAAGCCTCTTACTGGCCTCGTGCTGTGTATCGTCATTAACTGCGGCCATGTTATCAGCTGGTAGGAGGAAGTGGAGGAAGGGAAGGAGGCGAGGTGGCAGATCAAAGAACGAGACAAGAATCAGTGTTTACAAAACACGCAGAGATGATGACAGACGCCAAGAAGTGAAATTGGAAATACGGCTCCAAGAAATGTGAGTCGGATCATTTCAAAACGTGACGCGTGATCTCAGACACCGATAGCAAAGTACAGCATGAACTGAAACATCTTTTAGATTTTAGTATGCACAGTTAGAGGTGGGCCGAAGTGTTTCCACCAGGATTTAGTCAACATCCACTTATCTCTATACCTCTGGTTTGGAGAAAATTAGTAATATAAGGACTCAGATATATCAAATTAGGAATTTGTCCAGCCTGACCCAAATACAAGGATTAGACGGATCGCTGACAGCGTGAGAGAGGGGAAAGGATGACGGCCGCTGGCAGCAGCCGGACTGCAGTTATTCAAGTGACGATCGGCCGAGAGGAAAAAAAACGTGTCTAAAGTAAACAAGTTAGTCGTGATCTACCTGTCCACTAGTGTTCCAACACTAGTGTTGGTGAGTTGTGAGGTTTGAGTCAACTCAAACTTTAAAGCCACAGTGAAAGTGTTTTTATATCAAAATCCCTCTTTTCTTTAAGTGCAAAATATGAAACTGTTTTTAAATGACCCCTCTTGAACTCGGGGGCGATGGCATGAATGTAATGAATCCCCGTCCATTACACACACACACACACACACACACACACACACACACACACCGTATAAAGACTCACTGGAGCTCGTAGGTAGCGGAGCGATCTTTGAGTAGGAGGTGTGTATTTGGTTTGTTTACATTTCCAAAGATTATGGCTGAGGTCTGATTTATCAGTTTCACCCACATCCTGCTCCGCCTGATCTAACAACGCAGGTGAAGGAGGTGCGTATAAAGGTGAGCGGTCCTTTGCAGCTCCAGAGATCTTTGTCGCTCTAGAGCTCCACCTTCCCTACTTTAGTGATGCCATCGCAGCTGACGGACTTGACTGAAGCGGCTTTAAAGCATCTCTAATCAATAACGTCTCTATTGACAATGGACCAAATGAGGATGTGTTAAGTGAAAGTGACAAATAAAGAAATTATTACCCAACGCAGAACTACGGCGTGTGTTAAAGCCTCGGCCGCAGCAGGAAGCTGTTTTCAGGAAGAAAGCTCTGAAAACCCTCTTTACCCGTTAGCGGCCCAGAGCTAACGGGTAACAGACAGAACAAGGAGAGTGTATATCTGACAGGTGAGAAATAATAAGACACATACGTGTTAATGTTGCTCTGGGCCAGCTGAGTGTGTAAAGAAGTGCATCATATCAACATTACAGAGGTTTCAATATGTCAATGTTGTTATGTATAGCTAGTTTACACTATAACCATATAAGTGGCCAAAACAATGAATGAATGCAGGTCGAAGACGCCACCTTCACTTCACTAACGTGACTCTCACCAACATCTGTCGAGTCGTCTTCTGTTCAACCTTTCATCAGATTTTTTTTGACAGCAGGTAACTGAGACAGGATTGAAAGAGATGAAGCCTGGGGCACACAAGTTGTTGTTTTTTTTCCCACATCAAAGCTGTTAAATATAGCCATGATTCTTCTGCTGCTATTTTGAATAACCGGGGCGATTGGTTCAGCCCAGTGCCACGGTGACCTGGTCGTTCAGAAAAGGAGCCCCGAAGGGAGCACCGGTCTATACAGTCAGTGCAAAACATTGGAATGTCTTTTTACCCGGTTCCAGACAAACCAGTTAAAAACCAGTTAACCCGATGAACCACACCAACAGGGTGAATGGCCTGCATCTCTCGCTACTCACACTCAGAGCATCTTACAATCAACTCATATTAAACTAGGATCAACAGAAAAGAAGAAAGACCGAGCAGAAAGTCCAGAAACTATGCAAAGTGGAGAAACCCGTTTCATGCACTGGAGGCGTTTAGCAGATGTTTAGCCAAATGTTTTATTTATTGTCAGTTCTAGCCAACATCTCCATTACGTAGTTATTATCAAGCACACTTGGGCTACTGGCCTAGACTGTAGTGCGTAGTGCTCTGTACACTGCAGAGTCAAAGAATCAATAAATCATAAGTCCCAACATCCTTCACAGCCCGGTTATGGATTTTCACACCAGCTTGAAGGATTAACAGAGAGCCTCATGGGTAACCATGTGTACCGTACTACTGAAGCGCCACTGGACCTTTCATTGGACTATGAGCTAAGCTGAAATTGTGTACCGTAGGTGTGGTCCCAAAAAGGTGAACAGTCCACTGCTGCTGGAGCAGGGCCCCGGTGTAAGTATGTAACAGAGATATATATCCAGATGGCCACACAGCTGAGTGGGCCATGATATCCATTTGAACTGCCAGTCAAGCCAGAGAAGGGGCGGGTCAACCAGATTTAACCTGGACTAAGCAGATACTATGTGAATGCACGGACTCCACAGCTGGCCAGTCAGACAAGCCTCCATTCAAATTTGTTAATGGGGAGAACCACACTTTCAGCAAATCCTGATTTAAAATGTGTGATCCTTTTCAAATTTAATTGGCAAATTACGTCCCCTTTCCAGAGCAGCCCCCCCCCCCCCCCCCCCCAAACGCACAATCCGTGGACATATGAGGGCTGTGACGCAATAAAGGCCGGCCTAGGTCGAGGTGACGCTGTCGAGGCTTCCATCCTCTCCGCAGGCAACCTTGTCCAGAGAGCCCGTCTCTCCGAACCTCCCTCGCATCACATTTCGGTCATTTGTCCGACTCTCTTCCGTAAAGAGAACTTCAGTGAGATGGCCATGCAGAGAAATCTAGATTTGGTCTCCAAAAGGTCACGGCGTTTAAACAAACACGGCCTCGAGCCGAACACGATAATGGATGAAGCAACGTGTGAAGGAAAACACAAAATGACCACGACTAGTGCTCTGAAGTGAGTAAGCTAAAAAAACAAACAAACACGCAAATATCTGTCGATCGTAGAAAGTGACAGTAATATATTACATGGGAGCAGGACAGAAGAGAACAAAACACAAAGAACACATACAGTTGTGGTCAAAAGTTTCCATACACTTGTAAAGAACATAATGTCATGGCTCTCTTGAGTTTCCAGTTATTTCTACAACTCTGATTTTTCTCTGATAGAGTGATTGGAACAGATACTTCTTTGTCACAAAAAACATTCATGAAGTTTGGTTCTTTTATGACTTTATTATGGGTTAACAGAAAAAGTGATCAAATCTGCTGGGTCAAAAATATACATACAGCAGTGTTAATATTTGGTCCCTTGGCCATTTTCACTTTAATTAGGCGCTTTTGGTAGCCATCCACAAGCTTCTGGCAAGCTTCTCGTTGAATCTTTGACCACTCCTCTTGACAGAATTGGTGCAGTTCAGTTAAATTTGATGGCTTTCTGACATGGACTTGTTTCTTCAGCATTGTCCACATGTTCTCAATGGGATTTAAGTCAGGACTTTGGGAAGGCCATTCTAAAACCCTAATTCTAGCCTGATTTAGCCATTCCATTACCACTTTTGATGTGTGTTTGGGGTCATTGTCCTGTTGGAACACCCAACTGCGCCCAAGACCCAACCTTCGGGCTGATGATTTTAGGTTATCTTGAAGAATTTGAAGGTAATCCTCCTTCTTCATTATCCCATTTCCTCTCTGTAAAGCACCAGTTCCATTGGCAGCAAAACAGCCCCACAGCATAATACTACCACCACCGTGCTTGACGGTAGGCATGGTGTTCTTGGGGTTAAAGGCCTCACCTTTTCTCCTCCAAACATATTGCTGGGCATTGTGGCCAAACAGCTCGATTTTTGTTTCGTCTGACCACAGAACTTTCCTCCAGAAGGTCTTATCTTTGTCCACGTGATCAGCAGCAAACTTCAGTCGAGCCTTAAGGTGCCGCTTTTGGAGCGAGGGCTTCCTTCTTGCACGGCAGCCTCTCAGTCCATGGAGATGCAAAACACGCTTGACTGTGGACACTGACTGTTCCAGCAGCTTCTAATTCTTGGCAGATCTGCTTTTTGGTGGTTCTCGGTTGACTCTTCATCCTCCTGACCAATTTTCTCTCAGCAGCAGGTGATAGCTTGCGTTTTCTTCCTGATCGTGACAGTGACAAAACAGTGCCATGCACTTTATACTTACAAACAATTGTTTCTTGACTTTCTAAGTCACCAAAATTGCTAATTCATGTTGCTGTATGTATATTTTTGACCCAGCAGATTTTGTCACTTTTTCTGTTAACCCATAATAAAGTCATGAAGAACCAAACTTCATGAATGTTTTTTGTGACAAAGAAGTATCTGTTCCAATCACTCTATCAGAGAAAAATCAGAGTTGTAGAAATAACTGGAAACTCAAGAGAGCCATGACATTATGTTCTTTACAAGTGTATGTAAACTTTTGACCACAACTGTACATATCATATTCTGTAAAAAAAAAAAAAAAAAAAAAGGTCTATAATTCTATGTAATAAAATGATATATTATGACATGCATCCAATCATAATACACATTACTGGGGTACTGGGAATGTATTGCCACCAATCAGAGTGGTGAGATTCTGCATGCAGTCAGCCACCGTTATTACACGCGCAGGAGCAGGCTGACACGTGCACGGATGACTGTAACAACACCATGCCTGTCTACTGCAGTTCTACCTCCATTCCCAAATAGGGTCACCGCCATTTCAATATAGAAAGACACAGATCTTTATTGGTAGGAAATCGAATGGTTGCGTTGTAAAATGATCCGTTGTTAAACACAACTCTTTTTTTTTAGAGATGAACTTTGTCTGCCTCAGAGTTTATGGATTTGAAATGGACCCTGTGTGAATTGTCATTGCGACAGCAAATAATATATAATCCTCTACAAAACTGATAAGGTAGCAGCTATAAAAACCTCATTGCTTCTGTGGTTTAATTTCCTCAATTTGTTGGGACAAGTTGAGCAACCGCATCGCAGCCCTGTCAGAACAAGACAAGAAGCTATTTCCTGAATCTATTTCACAGCGCGTAGTTTCTACACCTTGATATGTGGACGACTAGAGCTCACTGCAGAACACGCACAACCAAAAGAAACGGAGGGGGAAAACACTCGCGCTTCAATGAAAAATCAAGTTCCAGAGTAGATTTCAAACTGGTGTTTGTCAGTCTGGTGGTTTCAAGTGTTTGCACGCTGCATAAACAAGACATGTGGGTTTTATAAGCAGCTGGCATTTCTGTGGGGGAAAGATGGTTGTTTAAATATCTATAAAAACCTAGAAAGTCTTCAAAAATGAGTCCTTTGGACGGCACCTGAAAACGCCACAGTATCCACGCGCTGCCTACAAGAGTGACCCGCTGCTCTCTAAGAAAAGATCAGATTAATCTCCATGTAGAAAAAAAACTTGCACTTGATATTATCCTGCTCATCCGAAAACATTATTGATATTAATGCATCTCAAAATCAATCATTCAGTGAGTCGATGGGGGGGGGGGGGGGGGTAAAAAACTTTGACATCAGACGTCACTGTTGCAGCTTCTCGCTGCGTCCATCGGGTCTCACTGGAGACCCGGTGGTCAACATCAGCCCACAATCTTCTATTCGAACAGGTTGTGTTTGTTTATTCTTGTCGACGTGGAAACTGTTAAAACAAATAATAGAAATATCCGGTTGCGCAAGATTTGCAACTCGGTGGATGGATTCCCAAAACCAACCCGAACATTGTTTAAACATCAGCCTCTGTCCACACACATGTAAGCAGGAGAAATGCAATACTCCCACGAGCGTACAAGAACTTCAATGTTACAAGAACTTCAATGTTACAAGAACTTCAAAAGGAGTCTCCGAGGCTTCTCACCTGTCTGCCGGAGGGAGTGTTTCCGGACCGGAAGGAGGCTCACCTGACGAGCCCCACTGCAAAGACCCCCACAGGTAACTAAACTCGTTACCTTCCTGCTTCCCCCGATAAAAATAAAGTACTGGTCGAACTTTTTTTACCTTTCCCCCCACCCCTGCTGTTAAGAGCCTCTGACGACTGTTTTCTCTTTCACCTCATGGCTGCTAAACTTATCGTTAGAATCGTTAGAAAAACGATGTCAGCCGCTCCGACCATCGATCGTGATGTGTGGCTTTACCAGACTTCCTCCTCTCCGTGGGAGCGTCAACACAGCAAGCCAGACTCACCCTCTGTTAGATTAAGACCTTCAAAATAAAAGCCCTGCCCACAAGCACGTGCGCCACATAATAAAACACAAGACAAATGTGGAAAATAGAAATAATACGAGGAGGCTCGTATACTATCATACAATTGGCCTAATGCACTGCATGCTTTGTACAAGTTTGTTCTATTTAACAACTGTAGTTTACTTTAAAAGTAAAACCATGCGTTTGTCGGTGGGTTATCAAGTAGGCCCTTGCATTGGTGGTCTGTCATCGTGTGAGTCATTTTGATCCTGTCACCTCAAGTAACTAAATGATCATGCAGATAGATACATCTGCCCCATACAATTTCAGTTAAATGTAGTTGGGAAAACACGTACATTGGACTAAACGGATGTAGGACTTGAATGTTTTGTGGTCAAATTTCATCAGTCATGCAAATCTCTTCTGTGAGGTTGCTTGGATATCGCGAAGAGTCCCCGTAAAGCTGAATCACGAGTCCATTAGTCCTATTGATATGTCCACCATGAATAACCCCCCCCAAAAAAAGAAATCCTTCATTTTATTTGCTTAACTTATTTCTAGAGCACTCTTTTGTGGCTCACACAAACCTAATCCTTTTCTCAAACAGCTGTTTTGCTCTCATCATTCCCATTAACCTTGGCACAGTTAATCCCTCCACCCTTCACTTTTCCACCTCAGTGTACTGAGTGAATGAGGCCTTGGCCTGCATGGTTTTCTCTTTATCTGAACTAGTATAATCCCGTTGCTGTTAGCATTAGTGCGTGCTTTAATCACTGACCACTGTGCCAAATGTATAACAGACACAAGCTCAAAATAATATCCTGTCGGACTATTTATTTCATCGGTGCTGCTTGAGGAAAAGAAGAAATGACTTCTTCTTTTTTTCTCCGAGACTCACAAACAATCTCTCCCGACCACGTTTTGACGCTACATGTCATCATTCACCCTACCATGCAGTGTGCCACCTGCCCCTCAGGACTGTAACATTCACACCCATACGGGAGCAGTTTGGGGTTAAGTGTCTTGCCCGAGGACACATCGACATGGAGCGGAGCCAGGGGTCGAACTGCCGACCCTCTGATTGAAGGAGGACCCCGCTCCACCACTGGGCCACAGTCACCCCTGACACACGTGGCTCAATTAAAGCAGGTGTGATTTATACAGGTATCAGAGCGGCCTATACATCCTCAGTGAACTACATAGTTCCTGTCTGTTGGCAGCAGGCTTTTGTAGTCTAGCAATCCTAACAATCAAAAATCACGTACATACTGATGCTATTAATGTCTCTTTCCTGTGTCTTAACGGCCAAATTGACACTCGACAGAGAACTCCTTCGTTTTCTCGCCTCATTCTTGCATTCCCATGAACCACCATGACTTCCTCGAAGTCGGAATTTGCACAACTGCATTTGTCACAACATTTTCTATTTAGGCTCACCGCTGCATCTGGCACATCCAGTTACCAGACGCCTTTGTTTAAAGGCTGGTGTCATTAAAATACTTATGAAATGACATTCCCTTTCTTATTGTATTTGTTAATGAACCCAAGTGAAACTCTCCCTCTGCTCTGTTCATCTCTACCTTTCGATCCACATTCATTGGAGCCGCTCTGGTTACTTGCAGCTTTTGCACTCCTCACCACATGCGCTGCCTCGTACTTACCCACACGTTCCATTTTCTCAGAGTCAATCACGAACTGTTCAGTCGCACAACCGATCCGTATATTGCCATCTCCAAGAACCGTCGGACATTTTATTTCTCCAGCCTATCCCTTAGCACTCATACATTGTCCTTGTCTTTATCTTTATTATAAAAACAATGCATTGAAGTCAAAAAAGAAGAAACACATCACAACCCTGTAAATACTCATCAGGTATGGGCTTCTGTTCAAATGTTGTTTTGTTTGCATCTTTTAACTTTAAATCCTTCATCGTACCTTTAAATACACACTAGAGGAAGAACGCTCATGTAGATGACATAAGTGCAACTTTTCTACATGCGTGTTTCACTTTTGTTAATGTGACATGAGATTCCTTCTGCAATTGAGATTTCATCATGTCCCGTATGAGCTCATGTGTCCTCACCTAGCTTTATCAGTCGGGCCGGATTCAGCGGACACAATCGGAAAGTTGTATCAGTTCCCATTTGCATCTTTCTCTTTGATAATATACGTCCCTTCTGTGAAACAATTTCTGAAGAGCTATAGATTTTGTTTTGCCCATTCAAAAGTATTTTCTAGAGTGCAATCTACTTTAGTTGGTTTCGCAAAACAGGTGAAACATCAAGAGACACTTGACGAGGAAAGAAAGGACAATCAATACTTTGTAAATGTTTGAATCATCCACAAAAATATACTTCTGTAAAATCTGTTGGAGGTGTCATATTTCACCCAGGCAGATACAATAGGCAGACCAACAATATATAGTTACACCAAAAGTGATATATATTAAAGATAGTATATACAAAACAATAACGACATATTTGGGTAGCACGTACCGAACAAGTGTCCATGGCTTTCAGTTTGAACTCTGAATGAAATATTGTCTTATTCTGTGCACAATATAAAAACACACAAACAACATAAAAACAGCATACTGCTTTGGCTGATATAAATACGTGTTTTTATAAAGAGGAGACGCAGGGAGGATGGGGAGGGAGTATTGCTTTCATGTTCGACTCGTTCAATGTTTCAAACCCTGAGAAGATCAGAAATGGATTGGGTGACACCCAGTGGGAGACATCCAGAAGCACTTCACTGCTTTACCATCACAATCCTGAAGCCATGGGACTGACAACAACAACAACAACCTCACCTTCGTTGATTCTTCTGTGTGCAGTACGGCATCCCACTGGATGATCATAATAAAATGACAGATTGTACCGCAATTGGACCCACAATAAAAGTCTGTGACGCTTGAATGATTAATATTCGAAAAAGGACGGCATGTCGTGTTTTAAGTACGACTTTGTGAAAGATGATGAGGTGATTCCGACAGGTCCAGCATTTTCACACTAATTTCGCTCAAACCTTCTGAAAAATCTCACCACCGAATTAAAAAAAAAAAGATAACTTAATAGAAATAACAGAACACATCAATCCACATATCATTTTGCATAACAGTGTCCCTCCTGTGTTTGGCCCGGCGTTGTGTCGCCGTGTGACTGCAGGCTCTATGTCACCCAGTTGTCCATCCGCATTCGTTTGACCGTCGGACTCTCCCTGCCCTCTGAGCGACTCACAGGGAGCACGTGGAAGTCCAGCCGCTGCTGCTGCTGCTGCTGCTGCTGCTGCTCCTCCCGGTCGCTGCCACCCTCGTGGGAGCTGCAGGAGGAGCTGATGCTGTCTGCGGGAGACCTCCCCATCTCTGCTCTGGTGGACGAATGGGGATGAGGAGGGGCACGAGCCTGGGTCAGGTACCCCGATTGGCTGAGGTGCTCGCGGGGTGGGGAGATGGGCTCGGCTTTGATGTTGACGTTGTGGTTGCTGCTGATGGAGAGATCGGGGCCTCCAGAGCTTTACAGGAGGAGGGACAGAGGGAGAGGATGTGTTAAGGCTGTGACCGTGGAATAATAGCGCCACCTAATGGTCAAACTAACAGGTCTGCCGACAAAAAAAGAGAACTTTTCTTATCTGGTTGGCTAATGTTGACACTTGTCCTGTGGTGGAGTATTTACTCAGGTACTGTGCTTGCTACGGTACTGTAAGTACAACATTTGAGGTACTTGTACTTAGCATTTTCATTTTATGTTTCAGATTCACAACAATCAAAAGGCAAATATTTTACTTTTTACTCCACTTTGTTTATTAGATAAGAGGAGTTTTGATTTCACATATATAACATATGATGAGCTAAAAAAAATATAATGTATTTAAATAGAATAAACAACTCAACTTGCAGTGCATCAATAGGCTAAAATGTGTTCCACCTTGCCCAAATACTTGCACATTAATGCGTTAGCAAAAATCAAATAATGCAACTTTACTAAAACACTCCTATGGGTTTTACATTTTTCTTTAATTTGTAATAGCAATTTTTTTACAGTGTCATATTCAAATCAAGGATCTGAACACGTACTCCACCACTGAACTTGTCAGGGTGAAGTTGCCAGTCACTTGTCCTGCATTAACAAAATGTCAAACGTATTACTTATCAGTTAGCCTCTTTCTTCGTCACATCACACCTCTGTCGTCTCATGTACTTTATCCGTTTTGTACACTGTATATGTCAGGCGATTTTAACGTAGTGCAAATAGACTGTGTTCAACTGTGCATCTGTAAACATGTTATCTGTCATTAAGAGAGAAAGGCTAACTGGGTCAAGTACTTACCCTAGTGAGCCCAGCTGTTGTTGCTGCCAGACCGTCATGGAGCCCATAGAGGGGCCTGCAGGGCAGCTGAAGCCAGACAGCTCCGCACTGTTCAGGGAGTAATCTGAGAGATGACATGAGAGCATGAGAGCATGAGAGCACACAAAGTGGTCAGGAACAGCTGATCAAACCTTTCCATTCAATAATGAATAAAGGAAAACAGCAACACTGCAATGTCTTGGGGACCTCAGGGGCTACACTAATGACAGCAACACAGCACAAATTATAATAATCATCAGGTACCGTTGTTGTAGGCAGAGCTGATGCCGCAGTAGACCAGACTCTGGTGAGGCAGACTGGGGGTGCGGATGGAGACCACCGGGGTGGACAGAGACTGACTGGACTGACTCTGCCTCTGGTTACTCTGGAAATACATAAAAACACATACAGTAAGTATATTCATTCAAGTCCAAACATCTGTCCTCTCTCTCCGTCCGTTGCTTTTCTGTGCTTAGATTGCCGCTTTATTGTACAGTGGATGGCATGCAGCTGAACATGGCCTGTGATGCGCTATTTCCACCACATGATGGCAGTATGAATTGATTTTCCAAGGGAGTCTCTCTAAAGCAAGGGAGAGCTGCTTCACCTTCAAAGAAAACCTAAATCAAACCTCAAACGCTGCAGGCATGATGCAAAATAGACCTTCTGTTGCTTCCACTTTGTATTAACTGGCAACATCAACTTATTCTGTACTTATTCATTTAATTCATTTCCCAGAATGCCCCCAACTTGTGTTCAGTGTCCTGCTCATGAAAACGCGACACAGGACACGGGGCAGTTGATGGATGCTGAATGTTTTTGCATTTCTAAAAGTCAATCAGACATTCACCAACCTGCCACGTTTGTAAAACCCTTCTTTAAATACAATCGTCTCCTCTAAATCACGTATTGCAATGTTGAGCAATTTTGCACGATTAAGTGTTTTGCATTGCAACTGGTCTCATTAGGGAATTGTGATCCGGCCTACTGCTGCAACCTCAGTGCTAATTTACTTGATTGAGTGTTTTAACAATGAATACCCCCCCCCCCCCCCACACACACACACACACACACACACACACACACACACACACACACACACACAATTCCAGCAGGCAAATCATTCTAAATCAGTCACAGACTCAAATTAAGCTAGAACCCAATTTGGTTTGGCACACTTCACGCTGGTGAAGCTGCTCTTTAACTTGACACATTCTAACGGTCATTAGAAGTTTTGTGTTGTTGCTCTCTGGGCTGTTGCCGTTCCAGCCTGATAATGTCAGCAATGACATCACCCTGGATGAGGTCATTCACTGCTGTACGGACGCCTACACGCACAAACGGTGGGTTGACCAACAGATGCATGCCTAAAACTAACAAGCTTGAAAAAAAATGCGAACCCAATCGGACTGCCTGGAACATTACGCATGTCTCCTTCCCTTCTCCCTGTGTTATCGGTGGTATCCCTGTCACTATGAGTGACAAATGCCGTAGCATAGAATCCCAGTTCGAGCTAACGCTGTAATGATGATGGTTAACACATGAGGCACGAGAAGAAATCAGACCCGCTCAGTTATTTATGGATGTTGCTTTAAAGAAACACAATGAACAAATTAAAAAGAAACCGCAATTGAAAAGAGTTGCCTGTTTGTGCAAAACACAAACAGGCACACAGAGCATTCTGTTCACACGTACATGAACACACATCATAGAGGAGGAAGTGACAGGCAGCTTCAAAATGATCAAACAGACGAGGCGCTATCTGACCACAACTCGACATCTTTCACAGCAGTGAATGAAAAGCAGGAACAAACGCGCGTCACCGTCTGAGCAGCTACCGCCCTCTGCTGTTGGTTTCAGCCTTGTGGAAATATTAGCATGCTGTTGTTTATGCTTTTGTTGCATGTTTCAACTGCATGCCACGTGTCAACCCTTAAAAGCTGGTATTTCACACCCTTACACAAATGATGAGAAATACCATGCTAGCTGCTAAATGCTCCTGCAAACAGAATGGCTATTCACTATTTGTCATCCAGTGATCAACAGTAATCATCTCAGAAAGAGAGAGGATGAGGAATTATGATGATTAACAAATATGTAGGAACATTGACTTATTTCTGTATTTATATCTTCTTCACTTTATCAATACTAATAACTATCCCTAAATGAATCTTAGTGAAAAGGTTGCTAAGATAACATATGAAGTGCCTTTAAATTGTAGTCTGTAAATTCTCAAAAAGTGAAAAAAAATCATGTGACAAAACACTGTGATATTATGTTGACATCTTTTTTATATCAACAGCAGATAACAGGAGGAATAAGAAATGCAAAAATGTAAACAGCCAGCAGAGTAATGGAGCCATTCGGTCACCATAGTAAAGAGAATAAAAAGTCAATTCTGTTTTTCCCCTGTTTGCTAATCGTTACATCATGTTTGAGCATAGTGTGGGAGGGAAGGGCAACAGTAAGGGAGTTACAGGCAAATCAATAACTTCAATAGTCCAGCTCAGCTGCTGAATGCACAATGTGAAGGAAGGAAGGAAGACTCTAGAATCTCTGAAGACTCCTTCTACACTCTCCAGAGCAGGGAGTCACTTCTCCAGACTGTGAACTCGTTAGATGTCATGCATCTAATCAGAGGAACCTCTTGCGCTGTTCCACTTTTTTAGGGGTTTATTAGTGCCACAATTTGAAAGAAGAATAGAGTGTACCAGCATGTTGTTTTTGCATTTGAGTTCTTGGTGGTTCTGTTTCTTTACCTGACGTGAGCCTCTACAGAGAGTCTGCACTCCCTCTGAAGGGATGAGTTGGCAGCCTACTTGAAATATCATCGTCTTTTTGGGTGTCCACCCTGTTGCCTTCCAAAACAAATTTGACTGTAAATGACAGGATTTATGTATCTTTCGCCAAAACGCATCATTTTACTTTAAAAAGGCTTTTTTAGGAGAGATACAAATTCAATCTGGCAAAAAGACCGTGGGGAGTGGTCCGTCTCTGTGAACAATCAGTGGCGACACATTGTGTGTAAAGGGGGGAAAAAACACACACACACACACACACAATGAACAAACTGATTCTTGTGGTCTTTCTGCAAAATGCTGGCACAGACTACAGAGATCACGGTACCTCCATAATATAAAAGATGTTACACAAGACGCACCAGAGAATTTCTCAGTTAGTGGTGGTAAAGTAAGATAAGATAAGATAAGATAATCCTTTATTAGTCCCGCAGTGGGGAAATTCACAGGATCACAGCAGTAGAGTGGACAGTGCACACAAGATACAGAGTAAAATATAAAAGAGCAACAAGTAATATGAATAAGTAAATAAGTAATAAGAATATAAACTAAGTAAAAAGTACAAGGAGTACACAATCCACAGTAACTAAGTATAACAAAAGAACTAAAATATTATATATATCAAGTGATGTAAACAATGCAGCCGACATGAGGTTGTTTTATTAGGTATGAACAACAGGCAGCAACATGCAGGACTGAAAAGCGGAGCCAATGCTGAAGTGCCTTGAACTTGCATAATGTCTAATGGTCATCAGCGGGCGACTCCTCTGGCTGCAAAAACAAGTGTTATGGTCTAGAAGTCTGTGACATGCAAGTCTTGGCCAATAGTGATGTGTGGAACAGAGGGATCCCGTCTTCTTTAAGAGAACAATGGTTTTATTTGCACACTCAACAACCATCCGGTCCAGATGGTGTTGAACTCAAAAAATAAGAAAAGTTGTTGACCAAATCTGTGGGAATCTGCATCATCTATTTACCCCGTTCTTGTTTGCATTCAACATCCTTCCGGCTTCAAAAACATTGTGTACCATTCTGGTTCCTGACAAACCCAAAACTCAGGCACTGAAAGGCTCAAACCCGGTGTTCTTACAGAGTTGTCCATATGCAGCTGAGAAGGACAACATTTTTATAAGGTGGTAGCTTAGTACACGTCAACTTGCTTCTGTGATCTGCTGCCCCCTAGTGGCCACACATCAAATGATGCAGCTTTAAGTATTACTGTATTAACAACCAGCCTCAAAAAAAAGAGTGTTTCTTCAAATAAAGTACCAACAAATGCATTAAGTATCACTGCCTGCCATTAAGACGTGTGTTGAGGTCCTAAATACAACAACCACACACTTACCAGTGTTTGCATCAGTCCTTTGGACTGAGGGATGACCACTCGGAGGTCTGTCTTGTGGCTGGTAGGGACCAGGTTGTTCCCAAGAGGTGGAAGAGGAGAAGAAGATCTGGGTGGTATGTTCTTCCCCAAGCTGCCTCCACCAGGCGAGCCCACAAAACCGTTCACTGAACAAACAAACAAAGAATTACAAGGACATTTGAGAAGTGATGGTAAGGAAATCCTCCCTTCCCATAAGAATTCAATGACTGACTGATTGATGGAAGATATAAGCTTTTTTTTTTAATTTATTTTTTAAGTGTAATAGCCCAATGCACCTACATTTAGAAATATTTGAAGATGTGTAATGTGTGTTAAAAACAAGAGGGAGCTTACAGTCCCATGTGTTGGATCCATTATATCAACCTGCCCACTACCAGGCTCTGAGTGGAGGATGAAGAAAGTACGGCTATATATTATACAGGAGATAATAATGAATAATTGATTTCTTTCTGGCTCTTGACATTACATAATGGCAATGTTTTTATGAGACATGCTGTACTGGGAGGGAGAGCACGATGACAGGCAGGGTAGTTTGTATGAAGGACGGTTTGTGGTTGAATTTCCGACAGAAAAGACAAATACAGCTGAGATAAAGCAGCGACGAATGACACTGAGGAGCCTCCAGACTGGTCAAATAACACAGAGGCCTCCACTAGGATCTAAGCTGAAACCATTGTCACAGAATGACCTTTGGTGTATTTTCTTGCTCAAGTGTTTGGTGGATGATGATACATTTAACTGTTATCTGAGCTGCAGATTGCAAATAATGAGCAAAGTGTGACATCTTGGGAGGAAACACATACACTGGGTGGGGTTGAATGAATGCGCATTGTTCTTTGTTGATGGAAGTTTACAAGATGTACAAGGGTCTGCTTAGTGGAACAATATAGTGAGTTGGTGATGGCTAAAAGAAAGTGTCCTCAGCCTGGACCCTGAGGAGCTGATGGACGACTGTACAAGTGGGCTGCACTTTTTGGGGAAACAAGAACACTGCAGTGATCGTTTAATATCATTCCACTTATAATTACATTTCCTCAAAGGTCAGTTTAATCACTCCAACTGCATTCTAGTTTCTCTATAAATAAAATTCCATTATTGTAAATGCTCTGATATTTTTTGGGGGGGGTTTGACTTACAGACTTATAAATGTTTTGTCATGGTTTTCTTCTGCTAGATGATCGCAGATGAACTGAGCGCCTTTAAAGTTTACAGCACTAATACAATAAAAGAGTACATTATAAATAAAATAATATAATAACATGAATATGGAACATTTCCATAATTGTCAGGCATGCTACTAGGTTGTTCATGGTTATTTTCCCAACAGTAACTGGCATGATCTATTGCACACTGAACACAACTGTATACTGGCAGCCACAAGGAGATAGAGAAAGAGAGAGAGGGAGGGAAAGAGAGAGAGGTCATAGCAGGTAAACCCCCATCAGGGGAGATGCTGAGTGCAGAGCGTGTGAGGAGGCAAGGAGAGATCCTAGATGACAGCGTTCTGAGGCAAACAATGGTGAGGTTAAAGGTCTGATGGACCATGTCAGTTGCTGTGCCCCCACAATCATCATGACAGGTGGTAGAAGATCTCTCATCGTTCAGATCTGCATCTAACCTGCACTGGTAATTAAGGATTTCCCAGACATAAATTACAAAGCCATGCATGAAAATGTCACACATTCATGCATAAAATATATATATTTTTAAAAAATCTCTGAATGACTGTAATGTTTAGCACCTTCTTGGTTTACAATATCTAAGTACTTCTGGTGATGGTGTGGCTCAAAGGTAAAGTTGTGTCAGAGTGGGTTTGTATGACTCCTGAGAAATACATACCAACTGGTCCTGACCCGTTTTGCAGAGCCATATCAGAACTGCTCTGCAGGCCACCTGAGGATAAACACACCGACACCAACGCACTGATTGTTATTTGTCTTCTTTGTGTGCTCTGTAACCACCGACACGTCTCTGGTTCTGCTGGACGTCAGAGTTTGTTTGCTGGTCTTTGGTTTTTCCCAATAATCACATCCGTCTCTTATAGCTTTGCACAAAAAACTAAATTTGACCAACTATAAAGTCACTCATTAGAGAGAAAAATATTCACATATAAGCCCCTTTAGGACAACGTTTGATTAGGAGGTTGACGATTTTAAAATTGCATTTGCTAGTCATTATTCCTGCGGGAACTGCTACAGTCCATATTGCCTGGGGTCATTTTTGGTCACAGTCGTTGCTCCTCCCATCATCTTAAATCCCATCCAGACAAAAAGTGAACCTCTAAATTTACATACGCAAATTGTTGTGTTTCCAATGATTCAGTGTGATCAGTTACCTGCCCTCCCCCGGAACATTAGGCACACACAAACACACCTGTGTTCCCGTTGCTGGGCGGTCTTTGTGGAGGGTTCATGTTCCTGTGGAGGTGTGTGTGAGGCGAGGAGAGGATCCCACTGTCGGCCAGAGCTGCTGTGGCTGCAGCTAAAGCTTGGGAGGTCGCTCCTCCTCCTCCTCCTCCTCCTCCTCTTCCTCCTCCTCCTCCTGCACCGGGGCTGTATGACATGCTGCCGTGCATGAAGTTCTGCTGTGGAGGGCCCGTGGACTGGAGAAGGGAGTGACAGATAGAGACATGTCACCACGAGCTTCATGAATAAACGAGACAGAATCAGCTTTTGTCTTTTTAATTTGCCTCCTGGTGTTCTATGCGTTTGTTTGACCAGGTACCTCACCAAAAGGTCAAGCATGCAATCAACTACTAAACATGAATGTAACATTTTGCACTAGAGAGACTAAAAGAAAGGGAGGAAGAATCCCAGTCAAAACCAAGAGGCTTTTCGATCCAGTGGGGAAGAAGCCAACGGGTTACAGTCTCTTAACAGACGTCCGGTATTAATAAGCAAGGCTCTGAGGTGCGTCAACAGAGGTGCTTAGTGGCATACTGTGTGTACACAATAAACTACAGTGCAAACTCACAATTTTATGAGTCTTCATCATGTTGTCAAACTCTTCGTTGATCTTCTTGTATTTCTCCTCGGTGTGCGGGGTGAGGACGTAGGAGGCGTCAGCATCGGGGCTGTCACAGCCTCTGTGCTCCTTCTTGTTCAGGGCCTGCGGGTGAAATAAACACAGGGGAGAGACATAGTGATTAAAAGCACTGGTAAACAAGTCGAGATTTCACCAGCATCAATAGCTCTTTGGCGCCAGCTTACAGTGGCCTGTAGTTGACATTCATTATAAATACACATTTCCCCCAGAGAGAGCGGTGAGCTCACTACTGAGAGCAGAGAGCGCTTCATACATCACCATAAACCAGTTAGTTAAAAATGATTTACATATCGGTTTGAAATCTTTATAAATTCCTCATGATGGAAAAGTCCTTCATGAGGAATTAGAATGTGCAGAAAACCTACAGCGTTGAAACACAAAGGTTCAGTGTTTCTCCTTCATGCTTTCCTATTGCTTTCCCTCATTGCATTGGAAATGAAAATGTACTTTCTGTAGTTAGTTATGTGGTCAGAGGGGGCATTTCTGCAAACAAAATCTTTTCTCTCAGTTGTATTGTCATAGCTCTCTGCTACTATTTATATCAAAATCAACGTAGCAAATCCATCTACATTCTAATCCAGGGTTTTATAGGATAAACTAATAATAATCAAGTGTTCAAGCATTCAAGTATACAAGGATATCTTCCTTATCTACCATACCTTCCTTCTTTACTGTGATTCTCACTACAGTAAAGGATGGGGAAAACACGTTTTCTCCCTGTGGTAAAATGTCTCTCATGCGTGATCACCTCGCAACAACATTCTAAAATAATCCATGGCGTTTGGTTCATTACACATTATTCATATTTTTATAAAAGTGGCCTACACTCAACGAACAATTGGTGTCTACTTTGAAAAAAAGCATTCATGTTTTACGTGTACGGTAGCCGAGCAGCTGCATCCGTGCTTTAGCCAAATATCCTCCGCCCATACGGAGCGTACCTTCTTCTTCTCCTCCTCCTCTCGAGTGTTGCACACAATAACAGTAGTTGTCCTCTAGAGAAATGCTGCTCCGCATCACAGACTTACTCTTAATCTATATTCACAGCAGCCTATAAAACACGATGGACTAGAGTAAGCAGATATTATTTTTTTATAGTGAACCTGAAACAACTTTGGGTTTGTTTGGGTGTTTGTAGTTGTGTCGGGTGGATAGACAGGGAAATAAAAGGGAAAGGGTTGTGGTGTTAATCTATCCCTGAGCACCACAGAGATAAAGCCGTCAAATGAGATTCATTAGCGCAAACAAATCTGTAGAGGATCGAATTACTGTCAGCAGTATAGCTGGGACAAAAGATCCTGCAGTCCTGGTAAAGACCAGCATTAGCGCCACGCCTCGTTGTATGCCTCTGCCAACACAGTCCAGGTGCAGTTTACATCACTTCATCATTTTATCCTATCAAACATTTGTGTGAAATTGTCATAATTAGCATATACACTTTTAAATTAAGCCCAAAAACAGTCATCAAGTATGGCAATATGAAGGGTATAGAAACATTCCCATTTAAAATAGCTTTTTTTGGGGCGAACCGAGGCGGTTGCTATGGCAATGCAGAGGAGCCAGGTGGAAGTGTGAGGAATTTAAGTTTAGAAGTACAATAGTTTGATTTAAAGCACACCTAAAGAAATAAATATTCACTTATGAAATGTATAATAGGTTTACAGTATATTCACTTGTAAAGGATAGTATAAGTGAAACATATATTACTTACAGAAGTGTTAAACCACACAATCTTAATCAATTGAATGTATTAGACTAGAAGTATAGTAGTTGACTGTTTAGAGTAGAGAGAGGGCAAGGAGAGGAAGGGCGAGAGTTTCAGAGTTTTTCATGACCATATATGGAGATGTGATGGGTCGGAGGTGAATCGGCGCCGCGGGAGACAGGACGGTGGTCAAGCGGGGGGGTCGGATGGACGGAGCTTTTACGAGGAGGTGGACCAACGGACATTACCAGGATCATCATATGGACCAATGGAGAGCATTGTCTGAGGCCAGGAGGAGACAATTGAATTTTAGCCAGCCACTGAAGTTGTTACTAGATTTTGAATGTAAACCGTTGACTTTTGGGTATAAAAACATTGTTCGGAGAGACGCTGTTCAGTTCTTGGCGATCTTCTTTACTGTAAACTGGCGTTTGTTGGCCGGTTGGGGGGGGGAGAGTGTTTGAACTCGGTTTCGCGATTCCTTACTGTCGACAGTGTAATTCAGTTTGTAATTGTCTTTTTAGCATTTGTGAATTATAAATACTTTTTCATTGTAAGCCGGATCCAGCTGATTTTTCTTAGCGTGACTTCGTTGCTCAAACAACAGAGAAAGAGTGAGAGGTCCGCGGCCTCCTGCGAGCAGAGGTCTCACTCCATTACAGAAGGTACACCAGCAGATAATACATTTCTATTTTCATCACAGGCTAGCGTTACATTGGTTTTATTATTTGGCTCTTTATTGACATCATTTGTACGCTGGGGTTGGGTATGAAGGTGTGATGACATGGTTAAGGCATAGGTAGAGAGCTGATAATTCTATGTGGGTTCGTTAACGAGCAACATCTTTCACGTTACACACACCGTTGTCATGTGACCCATTGTTGATATAAAAGTATTACAGCAGTTAAGTCCAAAGAAAGGAACGCACATTCAAAAAGCTATAAAAAAAAAAAAAAGTGTGTAATGTTTCACATTACAAGAATTATACGTTATTCCCACTGTAAATAAAAATGAAGCCAATCAAGGACATGGCAGTGTTCAGCTGGTTCAGAAGGATTAGGTTTAGAGAATTGGTGTAGAACATGGACGGAGGAATTGATGGATGTTAATTTAAAGCACCTGGACTTCAGTACAGGAGTCATTGTAAAAGAAAAAAAATCAAATCATACTGCCCGAGATGACATCACTTCTCTGGTATCCAGCATCTCGTCTCTGCTCCTCATTACATTACACGTCACAGCGTGAAGAGGACGGGCCGACACGCCAGCCAGCTGACTGCCTGTCCACCACATGTCCTCTACATTCCCAGACACTGGTAGTTATTAGGAGCTTTAAAACACACACTTGCGAGTCTATTTTCACCGCAGGCGTGAAACTACATTTAAACAACTGGCGATCACTTAGAGAAGTCACACGCACAATTCAACGGCTGGATATTTCCACCCCCCCCCCATAAACATTAAACCGGCCAGTTTAAATTTGGACACACACGGTGTTTGTTTGGCTTGTTCAACTCAGGACAAGCTTTCCTTAAAGCTGCAGTTAGACCGTTTTATGTTATTATAGGATGGTACATTTTGTGACTTACTGGTGGCAGTATTATTTGTTATTACTCAAAATGACAGCTAGCAAAGGAATTATACAGTTAAAAATTCTGTAAATTACAAATGAAAAAAAGACTATAATTTGAATAATGAATAGGAAATAGGAATAGGATTACCTGTATTGAGATATCACACAAAAGTCAGCTGAGACTGTGGAATGTGTTGGTGTAAACAAGAAGCACTGCAGTGCAATCAAATAGTCATCCCTTCTTGCAAGGGCTAAAATGTATGTCTGTCATGTGAACATAAACTCAGCATTATGCTCCAACGGTCAATTTTACAACAGGAAAAGATGCGGGACCGATCACAATCTGACTGCAATCATCAACCCTTCAAGAATACCATAAACAATACAATAAGTTGACACATCTCCAGAGCAAAACACAGCATTCCAGCTTTGATATTCAACGCGTAATGACTCAGCAATTAATGAGAAGAAATTAACCAATTTATGACAGACGGAAAGTTTTTGTTTGCTTAGAGATTCTTACTCAACGATCATCCTCTGATTCAGGTGTCAACTCTGCTTGACCTGTCAACCGAAAGGGAGGGAAGAGGACAGCTGTTCCCGGTCATGTGATCACTCCAGTGTCTTGAAATGTTTCACACCATTCTCAGGCAGCTTAAAAGTTTGTCTTTGAATATAGGGAGGGTGGGGGGGGGAGGCAAACAACTCCTATTAAAGCAGTTGTCCTCTTTAGAGAACGGACAGCGGGACAGTAAGAGAGCACGGAGGGGCACAAAGTAGTCCCAGGAGAGAAGGGTCTATTCGGACCAAGAGCCACCGGGCTGCGCTATATGTGGCTCCACAGATGCTGGTCGGAACCACTGCGTCATGTCTGGGCCCCGACGACTATCTTAAAAGGGTCTGCTCGAGGATCTGAGAGTGCGTGTCTCCTTATCGTCTCAAATGTCAAAGTGGGCTTTAGTGGATCTCCACAGGCATGTGGCTCGTTGCCACCACCAGACACAGACACGAGCTGGGATGTTCATAGCATCTTAACATGTGAGGGGGATGTCTTGTTGCTGTTAGGGCTGCATCAAAGATAACCCCCCCCCCCCCCCCCTTTCCCTGGAGAGAGTCTTTTCCAGTTGGGAGATTGCCCTATGGGCTAAGAATAGGGAAAGCACAGTTGTGTTTGAGATGCCATTCAACACATCTGTGGCAGATAAGCTCACACACTTTCAAACTCCATGGCCAAGCAGTTTTTTTTTAAATGAAGGATCCTATCACATTTGACTTGTACGAAAGCCAAATGGACCGCTCTGCTGTATGCCACAGAGTCAGGTTTCAGGGTTCATAGTTTTCACTTTCTGTTATGGTTCTCATTTATCTCTGGGCTCTGCAGGCTGAAATGACTGCACTGCATACCTTGGACGGCTGCCCTGTTGTTGCTGAAACTCAACTCTGTGGCAACGCGAACCCGTTTCATTATTATGACAAAAGTAATCCGTCAGTGAGGTTGGCTGACCAGTTGACTGACTTTGTAGTTCTGTTAGCTGGCAGACCATCATCGTAAAAAAAAAGAAAAAAAAAAAAAGAAAAGTCTTCCAGGCACCGGCCTTGGTTTAGTTGACGTTCCACTATTATCTCCTCAGTGTGGAGGTGGATCTGTAGCGGGCATTTCAAACTGAAATTAGAAATATGTTTTGCTAATAAATCATTAAATATCAATTGTGAAACATTTCTGCTATAATCTCATCGATGTGCATGAAAATCTACCTCACATTTAGAGCAATGTATTATCAAAAGGTGTTGCATGTATAGACCGTGGAACTGAAATATGAATAGAAAGGAACCAGAATATGGAATGAACTCGCTCTTGTAAACCCTGTGCAATTAAAAAAACAACACAATAATACACAATAGTCGAGTTAACCCAAATGTCAAACTGTTCCTTCAGAACCCTAATGGTGGACACCTGACTCTATGTGGGCTTGTTGAAAAGGGAGAAAAAGGACTTATGCTATGCAGTATGACGTTTCTCTGGTCACTAACAAACTACGACGGCTGTGTTAACAGCCAAGGCAGCTCGTCGTCTGCATCATCGACTCTCAGATGTCAGTCAGCCAGTGTCATGGGAAAAGGTCCATCCATTGTTATGTGATTGAGGAAAATTCAAATTTCAAATTTGACTTTTAAAAGAAACTGCCAAACAAAGTTAAGAGATACAGCGTCTGTGTGACGGAAGTACTTGCGGGGGCTGTTTGTGTGTTCGCGCCACAGAGATGATAATCTGCAAACATCATGTTCCATCAAACAGCGACAATGAATCCAAAGACGCTTTCTGCCGGTCCACCGGGACACGGGAAGTCCGTTGCAGCCAGTGGGGTGTTACTTTACACATAGTCAAATTTTAGACTTGAATGTTGCAAATGGACTGACCGATATGTAAAAGATCAAGCTCTCACTTTCCAGGCTTTGTTTTAACCAGCTTGTGTGTCTGTGTGTTGTATGTGTGGGGAAAACAAATACGGGTTCAAAACAGGCAAATCCAGCCGGTTAATGTCTCACAGAGCCGACACAGGTGTCTGCATGTGGTCTATTACAGCAGGAGGACAGACATGATTATGCCATTTAGAATCATTATGGGTGATATTAATGATGCATGTTACCAACCTCTACCACTGCTATGACTACATCTAAGAGGATGAATTCAGCATTTAATAGCTGTGGTCTTTGGAGAGGCTTTACTGTTTCACATGCATGTTCCGGTTCATCCCTGAATCTGTTCTGGCTTCTTTTTTTTTTTTTTTACTACTATAACCGTCTTATTCCCATGAAAAACAATGTTAGATTTTCTTGGGACGGTTAAGTTTGACTCTGTGACTTTGGTAAGCTAGAGGACACTGAGGGAATGTAGAAAGAAGCTGGAAAACATGCTCTCCCAAAATAAACTTGAACACTGAAGCTCTCTCTTTTTCAGGAAGGAATAAACACTTTGGGAAGCTTAGCTTCCTTTAAATGTGACAGTTTGTGTTTGTGTGTGTGTGTGTGTGTGTGTGTGTGTGTGTGTGTGTGTGTGTGTGTGTGTGTGTGTGTGAGAGCAGTAAGTTCAGGCTCTCAGCAATGCAAACATGCGTTACAAGCTTACGTAAACAGCAAAAACGTGAGTCACGATGGCCGGTTATTATTAATGGCAGCTGCAATGAGTACGTGCTGTGAGAGGCAGGGCAACGCCGCTCAGGGACCACGATGCAGCCAAAGGAGCGGCTGGATCTTATCACTGGGAACATCAATGTCGCCAGTAAGCCAGCTACGACTGGCGTGAGTTAATGCTACAATAAACGGTCTCACAGAGAATTTGCATAATCCCTAAGTTGGAGGACCAACCCAATGGTGGTGTTTTATCTACGTATGTCTTGCAAATTCCTGATGTGAAAATCTCACCACTATTTAGTCATTTAAATGGACACACCATCAAGTAGCAGCTACACTCTCTCGCATACCTACCGGTTTTTGTACCAAATCCTTTGTAACATTTTAGTAAAGTTGACCATCTTGCCAAATTTAGTCGTTCAATAATATTTGCAGTATGTGTAATTCGTAGTAGGATTACACATACAGGAATGTAGATACTTGTAGTCTTGGCATATATAGTTCAGCATTTATGCGTTTCCTCGAATGAAAATAAAATACATTATATGTCTATCAAAATGTATATTTTACGGAGTCCTCTGCCGTTACGCTTTCTAGAAATACATCTTTCTACCAACCGTCAATGGATAAGACTGAAAAATGACATGTTATCAATTCCCAAGGCATGAATGTGCTCTTCTGAACTATCACATGAGGAAAAACGATTAAATATTATATATTTTCGAACATTTCGCAAGAGTTAAAGAAAGATAAACTGCATATTTGACTAGAATAGTGTTCAATAAACCGCCCACCAAAAGCAAAGAGGAAAAAGAAAGAAGAAAACTGGGTACCACATTTTGGGAGGTCAAACACCTCAACTAACAAGTGATGGAGAAGACCACTTTATGAAATGACACTACCGCTCACCTCTACAATGTCAGAGTTGGTTCTGCTCTCGTGGGGCTCGTTGTACTCGGTGTATTTCAGCAGGACCTTGTCCATGTCGGTGCTGGCGTACTGGAACAGCTTGTTGGAGCTGTTGAAGATGATGAGGGCGATTTCACAGTCACACAGAACGCTCAACTCATAGGCCTTCTTCATCAGACCAAACTTCCTCTTCATGAAAGTCACCTAGGAAGACAGACACCACGGATCAATGTTGTTTTCTTCAAACACCTGCTCCTCTCCCTTGACATAAAAGGACGAGGGACAAATTAGGAGGAGTTTCGATGAGATAAGTTGGGATCTTTGCAGCGTCATACAACTCAGTCCTTGTTCAGTGGCACGTTTTGGACAGACGAAGACAAGCACTTCACATGCAGAGAGACCAAACTGGGTGAGCAAGAGTTTAATGACTGATTGCTTTTTAAAAGCCTTTTGAAGCCAGAATCCGTTGTTCATCTGCATATTCTTCCCATTTTTTCCTCTTCATTGTCTTTGATCTAAATTCTGAGCTGTCCCTGACACAAGACGACACCATTATTTAAATAAAATGAAGACATAATGGTTGACGATATACAATAATAATGTTAAATGGACAAGTGTAGGGAGGTGGAAGACAGGGGGGGTCATTTCAGGTTAGGGCCGCTCAATTATGGCAAGAATCATAATCACGATTATCAAGTCAGTGTCACAATTTTTTAAAACAATTACCCATTTACTTTTGAAACATCATGCAATTATTCCTTTGTAAAGACTTTTGCATATATATCTATATCTATATAGATATCTACATATATATATACCTATATAGATATATATATATATGTAGATATATGTATATATACACATATATATATGTAGATATATACGTATATATACACATATATAGATATATATGTATATATACATATATATATATATATATAATAGAAAAAATATATATCAAATACAATAATATTAACATTAATGTACTTCCACAACCTCCTGAAAACTACGAAACAAATATTCAACATTCCAACTTCTTCCAGCCAGTTACTCAGCGTTAATAAGGTGTGGTTAGCTGGATTCATAACTCAAGACAAATCGAAACATCCTTGTGAAACACAATGTGGCCCAATAATCGTTTAGTCCTGATTGTCTTGTTTTCACAATCGTTGCAAGCCAATGTTGTAATTGAATATAACATTAGTTTTAACACCCAGTCCCTATTTCAGGCTTTCGGCTGCTGCTGCTCTCGCCCAGAACGATTGATAATGAGCCAATGAGCGCAGAGTAAGCACGAGTTACTGACACAAAAATCAAATGACACCGTGATCCACAGCCAGTTGCTGACAGAACCTTGTCGTGTAGAGAGATAAGAACAGTGATTCAAAATGTTTCTGCGTCACACAGGAGTGGGACAAGGAGGAGGGAGGATGTGGAAGGAGGGGAGGGTTCCCAACCTGGAAAAAAGGCTTCAACTCGAATGCCACTAATTCATGTTGGTGGGGCGACCGGGTGGGGAAAGCAACTGAGTAATGCTTTCCCCTCCCTTAAGGATTGCTATCAGCATTGATCATAATCATATTTGTTAAAAGTCCACATACTGTCAGTAAACCTTCCTTGGAAATAGAAAACCAAAAAACATTACAAGCATACAGTGTTATATTGTATTGTCATCTGTATTTATCTTTGTATGCGTTTCCTCCATCACGGCCTCTGGAATGCTGACTCACGTCATCACGTATCTAGAAGCTGCCTTCACACCTTCTCACTCCTCCAAGACTTACAGTGATGCAGAAAGTGATCAGGAGTATTGGTCTTCTACTGTATCAGAAGTTGCTGATGAAGTGGAGAGTCTTGCTTCTTCAATATTGCCAACATGAAGTATAAATACTAAGAGGGATAATACATTTGCCCCCTGAACTCTAGTACTGACACATGAAGGCGGAGCACAGTAATATGCACATTTATACTCATTTTTGCCATTTTTTTTTTCAAGTTTATTGAAGTTATGGGTAAATTATCCTACAATAATGACTTAAGGTTTAAGAAGAAGAGGAATCTCCTCATCACCAGTTTTCTACAGCTTTGTCTGAAGCAGGCGAGATATTTATTCTGTTCGTCAGAAAAACATCCACACTACTCCTTTAATATATCATACGCTCATCCCCATGTCACAGAAAAAAATCTGTTGAGCACTGACCTGCTTATAATAAATGATGTTTTGTCCTAAGTTGGCCTCACTGGAAGTAAAAAAACTGACATACACAAAAAGGAAAATGTTGGGTTAAATGTGTGGAACCGAGAGCTATATTGTGAGCTGTCAGGTATGATTGTTGATGACCTTTTGATATTCTTTAATGCTCTTTGTGCAACGCAAATTCCCAGAGGGACGATAGAGGTTTAATCCTTTCATTACAGCGCTCTCCACTTCCTGCCCAACTTGGAGGCTTTTACCTTGGGAACAGTGGAGAGCACCATTATATGCATGATAGCACTGTGGCTTTTCATATTTTATAGCACAGGAAGCCACATAGAGAAAGACATGTGCTGTTGACAAGTGATTTGGTCTTCTTTATTTGGTCATAAAAGTATATTTTCTGAAAATATTTGACCATTTTCCCCAATGGTGGTGACCTAATGTCACATTTTGTCTCCGGCGCAGTTTAATTTGTTTTCAAAAAAGTGTCCTTGGAGCTCGTGCAACATCACATGGTCTGGTTATGGAGCAAAGACTGCATCCGATTGCCAACAAAGTTCATGTTCAACCAAGCTGAACATTTGCTCTAATGCCAGAAGCATTTGGAACAGTAGTAGTCATTGAATAAATGCTGCATCTCATTACAGTAACTAGATTAGATGACAGCGGTAAAATGGACGCCACAGTTCTCGCTATAATTTAAAGGGAAGTTAGCGAAAAGAGTTGTGTTTCTTTTGTTTTTTTACAGCTACCTCTTAAACAATGTTTTAAATGATGTTCATTATTTCTTGAGCATGACTTGCAAATAGATTTCTATGAAAAGAGATAACAAAGTTCCTCTTTCAGAATATATGTATGACTGCTGATAGCTGGTATATCGCTGGTGCATCGTTCTACTGTCATTATATATTCTGCATGGTGTGTAATAGTGTGATAGTAGAAAAAGAGGAAAACCATCTGAACACACTTGATGCGCTTGAACGATAAAACAAGAACACAGGCCAACTTCCCAAAATAGAGTGCAAGGAGCTAAATATACAGCAGGCTCCGGCGATGCACACCCGACAGCTAAAGCAGTGTCGATCTAAAAAGGCTTGTGCCAAGACAACCAAACATCAAATACAAACATCATCCCAGATATTTATTTTGCAGCCACATCCCTATTTCCAGAGTGTGAGCCTTGCTTCCAGACAGGCTGGTATTTGTTGTGCTGTTGGGGTTGATATATATATATATATATATATATATATATATATATAGAGAGAGAGAGAGAGAGGAGACAGACAGAGAGGGATTCCAGTGGGCAGCAGTGTGGCTGCGCTAGGAGACGGTGAGGAGAGAAGGCCACTGTGTGTCCCAAACGCTGACCCGCCCTGCTAATGACAGGGTGCCGTCAGGACCCGACTAACCCCAAATTACTGTCCTTGCCACCAGCTGTGACCGCTGCACTCTCAAGAGTGAAACGGCTTAAAGCAGGGGTGGGCAATTCTTTTTCCCAAGGGGCCACATGAGAAACAGGGACTGGTGTGGAGGGCCGGACCAATAGACTGACCCCAATCCTGCTCAATATTATTCCACCTCTTTATAAAAAGCAGTAAATTGTATAGTTTTGATAAGCAGCGAGTGGTAAGAGTAAATGTTATGATCAGCAGTGGAATGTAAGTATATTAACTCAAGTACAAATTCAAGGTACTTTACTTGAGTATTTCCATTTTATTTAACTTCCACTCCACTACATCTCAGAGGGAAATAATGCAGTTTTTACTCCACTACCTTTGTCTGGCAGCTTTAGTTTAAACCCTTCCTAACTACCCGAACTGAACAACAGTTTATACAGGAGTTAAAATGAGCTCCACCTGAAACATCTGAAGCAGAAATAATGATCCAAAAAATATACATATGTAATATCCATATGTAATAGTAAAATACTGACAGGGTCATGTTTCTGCAAAATTAGTACTTTTTTGTTTTACTATTGTTTGCAGTCCGATGACCTCAGTTTCTGTTTTTCAGTTCAGTGCGACAAATCGAGTCCGTGTTGGGCTTAAACGAGTGCACTGAAGTCAGGTTGATATGTGAAGGACAGCTGACAGGTGGTCGTCAGTGAGAGAGGATCTGGATCTGGATATGTTCAACTTCATCACGGAGAATGTTTGTTCACATATGTAGGTAAATCCAAAGAGAACCAACATCTTCTGAGCGTGTTGCTTTTGCAGCTTAGCAAGCAAAGCCTCAGAGGTCCGTGCTGCTCTGCATCAGTCAAGTTTTCGTATTTCTCTGCTCTGTTTCATCTTATAATAGCGATTCAAATTGTAATCCTTAAACACTGAGATCTGTTCTCCACAAACTAAGCACACGGCTTTACCTTTGACTTCAGTAAATAAATACCTAGAAGTCCATATTTTGCTAAAAACTCTACACTCTGTATCAATCTTTCTTTTTTTAACGTAGACTGACATTTTTTAAGGGGTTAACAGCTAACTCCCATCTCCCATAAGCTCAGTTCACCAACACATTGCAGTGACGCTGCTGCTCGTACATTGAGGAAAAAAGCCCAGCAACAGTCGCCTTCAAAATAAAATCTTTACAAAGGTGCTTAACTCAAGATTCAGAGCATTAATATAGGAGCAAAACAACTATTTGCAATGTAAATATATAACGGAGAAGAGATGAAGTCTCTCACTCTCTCTCTCTGTTGTAATCCAAGCTACTTTGCGCTTTGTTAACAAAGCATTCAAGTGCATGCGAGTCTCTGTTGTGTCCCACTGGCTAGCTCAGGGCTGCCGCTCCGCACTGCGCTCATACGGGAGTTGCCGCTGATATCAGCATAGCACCCACCCTTCTGTTCCCCTCCAGGTTAACACCGTTAGCTCTTTCAGCACTGATACGGTTATTGGCACTGTTAACGCTGTTAGCTTCTTCAGCACTGATACGGTTATTGGCACTGTTAACGCTGTTAGCGCTGTTAGCTTCTTCAGCACTGATACGGCTATTGGCACTGTTAACACTGTTAGCGCTGTTAGCTTCTTCAGCACTGATACGGTTATTGGCACTGTTAACGCTGTTAGCGCTGTTAGCTTCTTCAGCACTGATACGGTTATTGGCACTGTTAACGCTGTTAGCGCTGTTAGCTTCTTCAGCACTGATACGGTTATTGGCACTGTTAACGCTGTTAGCGCTGTTAGCTTCTTCAGCACTGATACGGTTATTGGCACTGTTAACGCTGTTAGCACTGTTAGCTTCTTCAGCACTGATACGGTTATTGGCACTGTTAACGCTGTTAGCACTGTTAGCTCCTAGCCGCCAGCTCAGCCGTCTCCATGTTGAGAGCTGTTCAGAGGCAACAGATTCGCTCTGAATTCCGTAATGAGCACCTTCAAACATAGCGATATCCCTCATGGTCAGACGTTATTGTGCACAGAAACAAACAAGGCATAGTTCTTCTATAGGGGATGTATTCCTTAAATGGGTTATAGAGTGAGAGCTGACTTCTGACAGCACCTTTAACAATCAAAAGGGTTTGGCAGGGCAACAATACTGCACCCGTTGTGTTGGGCTTTGAATAAGTATACAACTAAGATGTAAAATGAGACGACGGGACAGCAAGAAGAAAACACTGACCTGTCGGTTCCTCTCATCGACGATCCGGGTGATCTGGATCTTCTTCCTCCCCATTGCCAAAACAACTTCCTCTAACAGCCGAAGAAGATTATCAGTGGGCTCTAGGTAACGGGCAATCCTTAACACATAGCTCCACTGTCAACTCTGTCACTCCGGTATCAGTTTGGCATGGCTTGCTGAAAAGGAGCGAGATGGAGACAGGGTCAACAAACAGTGGCACAAACATTTATGTTCAGCATATATATATATATATATATATTCAGATTCTTGTACAAATCATATAGTGCATGTCCGCAAGAGCATCACTTAACAAAAAGGTCAGAGATCCCTTTCTCCAAAAGAAAAGGACATGGGCAGAACATCTTTGCACCGCGGGCTGGACGTAACTACAGATACCGTCCTTGCTGGAGGAATTTTAATTCTGTAAAAACGTGCATCCGACATGAACACCGACATGAACACCGTTATGAGCGTCAGCTTGGTTCCACCTCATGGATCATTCTTCCAATGAGTCTTCAGGCTTTCTTCGCGTTCGTGCCGTGAAGGATGAAGACATCAGCTGCTTCATTTCACTTGACAGCAAAGAGCTTCACCAGGAGGGCATAGAGTGCACCATGGCTCACTGACCAACCAGCAGGACTTGAAGTCCAGCAACAAAGACTTGATCTCTTCCAGGTTTCCCACCCACGAACACACGACTAAGCCAAAAGCTCTGCTGCCAGCGTTTGAACCAGCATTTCTGCACAGCAGACTGCAGGAGTCCTATTCCCTTTCATTCTTCACGGTCGTTTCCAAAGTCCTTTTGGCCTCAGCAGTCTTTTGCTTTGGAATTTCATCTCTGCCCATTGTATTTATATTAAGCACATCAAGGAGGACTCAAAAGCACGCTAACAGAGGAAAACCACAAGAGTTAAATGTAGTTCAGCTACTTCATCACACACCTTGTCTAGCTGGCTCCAAACTCTCCTCTACAGCGACACTCCTTCTCGTGCACCAACATGAATATTCAGCCCCGCGGTCTTGAGTGAACTCGCCTCTGTTCTCCTGCTCGCTCCTCCTGAAGGAGTGCCCACCTGCCTTGCTGCGGTGTCCCTCCTCTCCTCAGCCTCAGCGTTTCTGAGCCCTGCCTTACCCCAGAGCTCCTTAGCTCTTTCCTAATCTCATCTGATCTGGGAGGAGGCAGAGAGTGAGGCGAAGCCAGGCTTTATCCTAACCCTCTCTGGATTACTGCAGCATGTGGATCCCGGAGCATGAGCCACCAAAACCCCCACTGCAGATCCAGTTCACAGGGTTGGGAGAAATACATTTGTCATGCGGCAAGGGAAAGTTATTGGTGATTATTTGCTGATTGAAACGACCTCTATATTGGATTTTTTTTTTTTAAATAATGTAATTGAGTGCCAGTCACTCAAATGCCCCATACAGCAGATGAATGAGGAACAAATGAAATGAAATAGTAAATCCCATGTTGATTCAAAATCAATGCATTTAAAACCTAGTCGTTTTATTACCGTGGTCTCCCTTTGAGTTATTGTTTAAAAGATTTATATTGAAAGTACAGCCACCCAAACATTTCATTTTTTTGTCTTTAATCATAATGGCAATTGGTTTCAAGACGCTGCACCCTATCCTCTCCGGTTCTCCACCGGCCCAGATCCCAGCTGACCCTGCCAGGTCAGTTCAGGGCACACATTGTACAAAGACTCCTTGCATACTTGGGATTTAAAGGTCACGCGGATTGATCTGTTTTTTACAATCTGGATGATTTGATGGCAAGACACAAATATTTTTTGCAAAGAAAAAAAAAAAAATCCTTTGCACCACTCTCATGTACTGCTATTTCCATGAGAGAAGAGAGGAGATCCATTTCTTGCGGCGTGTGTTCTTGAGTGACGGTTCAGTGTAATTGCTCTGTTACATTGCTAAGTTTGAATCGGCTAAATCCTTGTAGCAGTCTAAAATCCCTCCATAGTGCTTTCTGTGAACATTCTTGAAAAGCAGAAGGTGTTTTCTAGCACATTCGTGACGTATTGATAGGGGTGTCATAACTGAGTATTGATAATAACGCGTTGATCTGCTGGTTTAAGCGATAATCGATTTGAAACATTTTTGAATCAAAGTGAATCAAAACTTTCTCTTCTGCCAGGACTGAAAAGCTGAAACTTTGACTGACACTAGGCTGCTAATGCCAGTATTAAATATTAAGGCTACTACTGCTTATGCCACTACTTAATTAGTTTAGCTTTTTTTTTTTCAGTACAGATGACATTAAGCCTTTAGATGTGAAAATCTACCCGTTTGACAACAGTGAAGATATCTAGCGTCTCTATGACCACTATATTATTTGTAATGTTGGTGAGAAATGTAACCTTGAATATAAAAAAAGCATACAAAACAAATAAAATACATATTAACCAAACGTTAATAGTCAATTTTCTCTCTCTGACGATGCATCTCTGTCTCAGGTTTCAGAGTGTTGCGGAGCGATGGAGCCGGTTCTACATTTACAAGTTGTCCTGATCAATGCAGATGTAATATGTTACTATGGCAGAAACTCTATCTTGCTGACGTAAAAATCAATACAACCCACGGGATGAGCCGACGGGCCGCAGCAACCAGCACTCACACATACATACTCAAGGCTGAGCAATATGTTGTAATTTCATTACAACCAAAAGAAAAGTCACACCTAATCCAACACTCCGAGCAGCACACTTTAAAAAGATGTTGACGGTAATTCAGCACTGAATCCTCTCGAGTCTCTTTATAGTTTTGAAAACATGTAGCAATATTCAAGCATCTTCCGATGATATATCAAAATGGATATGAAGCACTTTGGAATAAAACCATTGGTTTTCACAGTTCAACACTGAACTCAAAAGCCTGAAACACAACCTACATGTGCATCACATGACTGCATGAATCGGTGTGATTTTCCTTTGAATAAACTCTATTATATTATATATTACTGGTAGGTCCCCAGCTTGTAAAATAAAAACAGTTTAAATGATGGTATCCACACATTATTATTCTAGGTATTTCTGGGTATTTAGTATTCAGGAAAATCATTTGTACATGTATCATCAGTGAAACATCTCTGTCTAATCTATATTTGCCTCTGACCTTTTCAACACCTCTCTTTAACTTCAGAATACACCCCCCGCCTCTCTGGATGTATTCTTAACAAGAAGTGCTAAGCCCTCCAAGCGAACCTCACAGCCAAACGCTCTTCTCTTCATCTCACCCATGAAATCCAATTCCTGCGGATCTTTGGAAGCGTGACCATGCTTTGTGAGGGTGTGAAACACACTTTTCCAAGGTTGGATTGCACAGGATTTCATATCTGTTATGTCCCATACAATAGCAGAATGGCACTTACTGTTGTTTTGGTAAATGGAGCTGGGTTTCCATCCAGCATTTTTTTTTTTATTGTACATGACTGCATAATGAGCAGAACATAAACATTATTTCTTCTCATTTTGCTAAAAACAGTATTCCTAGTGGCTAATATGGTGGTCATTTAATTTACTTATGCTTCACCTCCACTCGAAGATATTTACAATTTGAAAAAGTGGAAGCGCTGGCTCACATGATCATAAGGCATGGGTAAGGCTTAAAGCAACAGTGCAACAATCTTGGAAAATATGCTTGGTTGCTTTCTTGTCAAGTTATATGAGATCAATGCCACGCTCATATCTGTACTGTATATATGAAATAAGAGCCAGGGGAAGGTTAGCTTAGCTCAGCATAAAGACTCAGAACAGAGGTAAACTGCTAGCCTGGCTCCACTAGAGTGGTATCGATCTTCTCATTAAATGTAGTGTGTTTCCCAAGATCTCATACAAATACTTTCAAATAATTCCTAGATTTTAAACTTATGATTAGTGACTAATTTATGGAGTGTTTTTCCCCCTATCTCTATTCAATATCGCAGTCTTTCAATTAGACGGCATGACTCATTGGTTTCACATTCGTTTGTTACGTTTTCCCCCCAAAGCCCTGTCCTGGCACTCTAACAGCCTCTGTTTGCACTTTAAAGACTACGCTCTTGAATAAAGATAGGAAAAAAGCTCCATATTAATTGATGTATTGATAACTAGAATGACGGCCTCGCGGTTGTGTGTCACCGCCATCCAGTCATGGTGCAGGCTGCATCCATGTCATCGTTCTTATCCTGTTAATTTGTGTGAAATTTCCATAATCAGCATATGCATTCTTGAATAATTGCAGTTCTTAGAATTAAGAATACCAGCCAAGAATACCAACACTTCGGTAACTCAGACTTCGTTTATCATCCGTCATTAGGTGTTAAAGTGTTACCCTTAAAACTCAGGCAACTGTTCTTCCGCTCATAGTTTGGAAACTCTTACATCAATCCCTCAAGTGTGTTTGCATGCCACACACACACACACACACACACACACACACACACACACACACACACACACACACACACACACACACACACACACACACACACACTTCATCTTTTAGCATCCATTGTGCAAGAGAACCAGGCAGGGCCCCTCCAACGCTGTCCAGATGACACCAATAAACCCCAATAAACGGGGTCAACAATAAGTGTAAAAATATCTAATTGTAAAAAAAAAAAAAAAAAAACACTCCTAACATCATGAGCATTAATTAACAACCCTCCCTTTAACTTCGCCTCATGTAAAGAATAAACACAGTCAGAACTGCTGAAGGTTAAATCATGCTGAGCCTTAACAGCGCCAGGTTGTTTTCAGTACAAAGCAGCACAGAGTAATTGGCAGTCCTTTCATCCCTCCTCCTCATTAAAGACCATGGGTTCATCTCTAATTGCGTTGACCCCACCATGACCTCTGCTCCAGTCCCTCCAACAGTGAATCAATGAGGCGTCAAGCTGCTGCTACCCAGCACGCACCACTAGGTAAACCCCCAGTCTTCTGCTACCAGCACAATAAAGGAGCCACTGTCTCTATGTGCGAGCCTGAACATCATTTTGGCTCGGTTGATTGTCCAACTGGGCCCGGTTGTCACCGCGGAAACAGCCATGGTGAGATTCATGGCCATTTGCCGGAAGATGAGAGAGTTTCTGTTTCATCACTGTTCGCAGAAGTGTTCAGGACTGATGACACAGATTACGTTCCGTATTCACGTCTTTACCTTCCCTGCAGCTTTGCTCATCTCCTTGCTCTCCCTTTTTGCTCAATCTTGCCCTTCTTCCTCAAGCATCCTATTTGCATCAGCAGGCAGGCAGGGAGGGGGGGGCGGAAGAGAGAGAGAGAGAGAGAGAGAGAGAGAGAGAGAGAGAGAGAGAGAGAGAGAGAGAGAGAGAGAGAGAGACACTCTTTTGCTCCAGGCATAACTAGACGGACTTATAGAAGATTCTTCTCCCCCGCTAGGCCCGGACAGTCTTTGAAGTTCTCATAAGTGGAGTTTTATAAAGGTTCTTCGGGGGACTTACCCATGGTAAACAGGCAGGCTGTGTTGTGGACCTGCTCCCCGAGGGAGGTGGAGTGAGATCAGGCTTGTTTACTGTCTGAAGTGTTTAATACTTCCCTGTTTAGAGTAGCACTCAGTGTGCCGACCCTCCCCGCACGCCCAGTCGTGAATATGAGTTTTCTTTGATGTAAGGAAAGCGAATGACAATTTATGTAAAAACTTAATGGAGTTACAGCTACTCAGAAGAAGCGACGACGAAAATTAGCATTTTTCTCATGCAAAGGATGCTCTGGCACAATACACAATCTTTGAAAAAGCGGAAGTTAATGCACACGTGCAGATGAGTCTCCTTGTAACTCTGCCCAATGACAAAACCTGAGGTTCAGCGAAGTTAAATCTTAAAACGTTCCGCAGGAGCGAGGAATCCAAGTGTTGTCTGCTGCCAGGCACTGCAGGAGCACGGACCGTGATTAATTCATCACCCACAGTCAGACAGGCTAGCCTCTGGTATCATGCAGCCCGAGTATTGACGCTGGCCTCTGCTGCTTTGCAGGTCACTGAGCTAATGAGTTTTTGCCTGAAATGTATTAATTAAACTCATCTCCCTCCACCGGCAGCCGAGCACATTTAATGCCAGGCTGAAGGCCAGGGAGATTAGATGACTTAAAGTGTCATCTGCCATGCCACCCGACTCCCCCAGTCAGTTAGCAAACTAAGATGCTGTGTCAAGTAGGGGTATAGAAAAGGCTCTGTGAGAGAGTGTGTGTGTGTGTGTGTGTGTGTGTGTGTGTGTGTGTGTATATACATTTATGTCAAGGCATGATGATGAGATTTCACACTCAACAAGCCCATAGCTTCAGGGCTGCAGTTGTCCAGTGTGCTGCGCTCACAATCTCCCAGCCTTGTAAAAACTCCAAGACAGCAGTCGGCTCATTTAATTACTGGCCCGCTGTGATGTCATTTCATTATTGTGTTGCTTTTATGACAGTGGCAGTGGGATAAGATTTTCCTGTCTCAACAAAGAGACGCTGATGTCATGCCTGCAACACAGATGGAAACACAAGCTGCCCTGTAAAATATGGCTACGCTTCCATACTCTCTGTTCCTTTCGTAAAAAACACTAATTGGTCTTGAGCTGAACTTCCAATACAGAAAATGTCAATTCTTGCCCCCCTGCCCTCGTCATGCTACCTTGCAAAGCTATCAGCTGTGATGCTGAGGTGAAGTGATCTCAGACTGAAGTTGTGTCACGCTGTCCTGGTAAAATGTCTATTTTCCAAACTGTAATCATGAAGGATTTAACAGTATAATATTTATAACAGGCCAAAGAGGCCCCAATAAAATAAGATTAAATAAATACAACAGCATCCGAACAATTCCACGTCAAAGACCCCCAAACACACTCACATTTAAGGGGTTGACTTCAAGCCCATTTAGCATTTTGCCTTATTGTATTCCTGACCAAGACACGAACACAAATCTCACGTATTCCGAGAATAAACAGCATATTTCTTTGCAGAAATCAGTAGAGAAATAGATGTGAATAATATTCCAGAAAGTAAAATCTCTGACCAGATCTTTTACTCTTAAAAACCCATCATTGACCAACTTATGTTCATCACCCATTAACACTATCAGGGAAATGAGCAGAAAACAAGCCAAATTAAACTTGATTCAATTTACATCATTATGGTGCAAGCAAACCCGAGCTGGAAGTTTTGAGATATAAAAGACACGTGTGAACCTGGGACCGAGATTCATCAGATCTGCCAGATGTGTCTATAAATCTTGCTGACCTGACGCTTGAGAGTATCGAGTTGTGAAGTTAGTTGAGCTATTTCTGACACCCTTGATTTTGAAAGTAAGTAAATCTGATTCATCGAAACATCTGCAGCTCCTCTTATTCTTGCAGAGCTTCATAGTGAGTTCAGCAAACTGTTCAGCTGTTCCGGCTACAACTTCACTCTCTTCATTCACTCTCACCGCCTCATTTTTTAGCGAGGCAAGCAGCTGTTTGCAGCGACAAACCTCATGCGTATTGTAGTATTTAGAGCCTCAAATGTGCCAAACTGATGGGGGGGGGGAGGAAAAAACATGATTTTTCTGGAACTTAGTTGTCATAATTAAAACTGGTGGCCATGAAATACATCCATTGGGTTCTGTTTCTAAGCTGAGTAACACTGAGGAAATTGGTAAAATGAAAAATTTAAATTGGAATACAGAATGGGGAAAAAAACATTTCCTGAAGCAGCAGTTTCTCCCACTCAGCGTGAAAGCACTTGTTTGTTTTTTGTTTCAACATGAATCAGATTTGTTCCGACTTCAGCTCCACCGCACATTTCTTGCCCTGGTCATGTGTGGCCCCCTTCAGTGTGCCCCCTGGGGGGGGGGTCCTCGCCCCACAAGTGTGAGAAACACTGCTCCACTGGAGCCACGTTTGGTAACATTTATCTTTAGAAAAAAATGTGTCTTGACCGCAACACTAAAGACAAAAGGTGAGACATAGATGTACAGTGTCCACTTGAATGTCAAACTTAGAAAGCGAAGCGCTCTCCAATCATACAGTACAGTCACACAGATACATTCCATAACTTCAACCTTCTCTGCTGTTCACTGCAGAGGAGGTAGCAGAGCCACACAGCTTCATCGCTGAAAAGTATCTCGAGCCTTTGATCTACTAACTGGTATAATGAATTCTTTAACATTTCTGTTTGTTCCTGCTCTCATTGAAATTCTGTGCTTTCAGCAAAGTAATATCGTCCTTTTAATGTTGAGAAGCGATGGAAAGTAGATCTGAGGCCTCTATCCTGAGGGTCCATCGAGCAGTCTCCTATCCCCCACCCCCACCCCACACACACACACACACACACACACACACACACACACAGTAAGTATTGGACTCTTTTTCAAGATGGGCCAAGCAGAGGTCAGTTGGAGCCATTAAAGTCATTCCTCATACATTCATCTTGTATCAATTGCACATCAGTGGTGTATACAGAGTATCAAGAAATGCTCCTCGCTGAAGTGGTTTCAGAATTGGCTTGAATTTGTCAGCAGCTGGCATCGCTGACTTTACTGAGGAGGAATTATGAAGCCGTGTGCATTTACTCACAGTTATTTCTCTTTCACCGAATTGCTGGCATGAACAGAGATAATACATCTGGGATCAGCTGGGTCACCTGGGATTAAGGTGTATAATTGCTGAAAGCCATGTGTGAGATCACACTGGGTGCTTCTGTGGGAAATTACCATCTGCATGAACAGCCAGGCCACAGCAAGGCAAGCCGACTTCACCACATCGCCAGATTATTATTGACATGACATGAATTCTTACTGACCTTAATTTACTATATCAATGCTCACGTATTCAATTAACGAGCTACAGTCAGCCGACCAAGGACATATTCATTTTCACAATAATTTCTCATTTTATTTGTCCTTAGAGTCGGATGCGCTCAACGTTTACCAGAGTTAACATAAGCTGACAGAGTCTGTAGAAGCTGCTGTTATAACCTGGCCCTCAACTGGGCAGGGAGTGAGAGCGCCTCCATGTACAGCCAGCGTTAATGAAGTGTTGGCACCATAAAGAACAGAGTCTGGACTCTGAGCAGACCCACACCACTCTCTGGTCTGGACCCTGTATCTGCAAATCAACACTGAGTTTAATTAGGCCAAGCCATGCTTCCATTGACCCAACATTACTGTTTAACTTGGCAGAGCAGAGGGGAAACCTATTTACCGAGAGCAGCAAAGGCAGTTTTATACGACTGCAGGAAAGTAGATCGCAAGGCTAATATTTGGAAATTGTTTAATTTGATTTCTGTATTTATTGAGTGTAATTTTTTTAGCTCCTCTGCGGCATTTTTAGCATCAAACGTGCGTGTGTGTGTGTGTGTGTGTGTGTGTGTGTGTGTGTGTGTGGCCCGGCGGTCAGGCGGCAGGCAGCCAGAGGTTTGGCTGGTTTGGAAGGAGCAGCTCAGGCCTGATTACTGGGGCGTCCCAGACTTCTCAAGTCCAGTAGATTAGGAGCTCTTCCAGAAAACACAGCGAGAGGAGAACAGAGGAGAGAAGCCTTCGCTACAAGGTGTTGCTCAACACAGGAAACATGATTGCAATTTTACTTCCCTACAAAGATACACATACAATAACCCTCAACACTGTTTGCCAGTCATTTGAATCAGAAGAACCAGAGTTGCATAATGTTCTGAATCTTTTCAGTGAATAGTCTGCGCTGGGCTCACTCTAGCTTATTTCAATTAACTGAAATTGTGGTTTTATAATATTAAAACTCAAATGGTTGGGATTATTAGTCATAGCTGTCCACAAGCAAGGAGAAAAGATATGGCCTACATATAGAGCCATAAATCAATACAACTGTGTTGGCATTGGGTGACAGACACTTGGGTTTGATTTTGTAAGAGCTGCTGCAAGACATTTCAGAAAGGAATGAGTGAAAGAGTGAATATGTATTACCTGAACGTGTTTGTTATGAGCCCTGGCAGTAGGAGGAACTCCTTTTAGTGGAGACAATATCACAGAGAGCAACTCCTCCTTCAGCGCTGAGATTCTGAAAGAAAAAAAAACAACAACAACAAATTAATTTGTATTTGCAACTGCAAGACGTTTTTTTTTAATGAACAAAAAGAGGAAAGTGATGATCTTCAGACATCGACACACGACCGTTTGTGTGAAGACCATCTGCGGTGAAGGAAGCCATATTTCTGGGTTTGATGAAACCCTCAGTGAAAAAAACAAGAAGGATTTTTTTTTTTCCCCCCAAACAGATATTATGGTGTTTGTATGAACACATCAGATAGAAGGGGGATATCCCGTGTGTGTTCTCATAAAAAAAAAAAAAAAAAAATGCAGCAGCAGACAGAACTAATGAGCCTCTGCTGTTCTGTAATCACATCAGTGTGGATGTTAGCATCAGCACAGAGAGGCAACAAGCGCACAACAACAACAACAAGCCTCCACAGCGAGAAGAGTCATCCGAAGCCCTCGTCCTCTCTGCCCTGTGTGGTGCAGCGTGTCACCGGTCTAGCCGGGCATCGCCGCGGCTAATCAAAAGTGGATAAGAAATGCATTAGTCCACACGGGAGCAGCCTGCACTAGCTCGTGCCCCGCTAAAGCAGGCCATGTAATTGACTAGAAAAAACAAAGTCAGTCAGTCGGTCACGGAGGACTCGAAATAGCCCCTCAGTAAAACACACACACACACACACACACACACACACACACACACACACACACACACTGGAGCTTCTATTTCTTCAGTGTGTGGTGCAAAAAGAGAAGGCTTCCCTTCAGAAGTGTTGCTATTTCTGTTTACCACAAGGCCCCAAATATTCTATCATTAGGGAAACTAGGAGGGGAAGGAAATACCACTGGGGAACACATGGACTCCATACAGCCGCACAAGGGAACCTAACTGCCAGGGTGGGCAGAACAGCTTCTATTTCCACAATATCCATATGTCCATTCATGTAAAGCTGACACAAAAGTGAAGGAATCATCCGTTTTTTATACTCTGTCACTAACTGATTAAACAACCTATATTACGAGTTCATTTTACCTCTTCAAAATACAGTATCTTTAATGCCTTGCATTCATGTTCTTTCTGCGTGGCAGAGCGTTGTTGGACATCACGACTTCTTTACTGCCTTTCTCGCCGACTGTGCAAACTGCAATTGATGTGCGTTTAAACCCGAACCGTTACACTTGCTGCATAATGTCTTCGGTAGCTGGCATTGGTGTTTCAACTTTTGCAATGGCCAAATGCAGGAATCAGCACAATATTTAGCAGCAGATGTAAAGAAGACGAAGCATCGAGGCTATCTGAGACAACCAAAGAACCCAAAAAGGGGCGGAGAAACTTTGAAATGCATGGTGGAAACAATCAACGCTTAGGAATCGAAAACACGGTGCGAGGTGCATCTTTGAGATCCGAATATCTTAACTGTGCAGTTAACTATTCAGGTAAATGTACCTTGTAATAAACTCAAGAACCTTATGTGAGGTCACTAAATAAAAGCTGCAGTCCTTTATCCTGTGGATAACATCACTGACATCGCCCTTTTCCTTAAGCAACCAGGTATCTTCTTGAGTTCTGGTGTCAGAGGTCAATTCATCGATTTTTCTACTTCTAACTCTTTTATTCTGCGATGTCTCAATTTCTTCATTCTGTTCAGTTCACCCACCACAAATGAAGCTAAAACTCTCCAAACCAACATGACATTAACTGACACGAATCACTTCTATCGCTAAAGAAATAATCTAAGCTCGAGTGATTTCAGACACTCTCAGTCCAACCGGTAATTACAACGGCAAAAATAAGTAAACTGAGCCGCTCTTCTAAATGCTTTTGCGTTGAATGCAATCAGATTGCTCTAGCATGAAGACCAAGTGCATTTGTTTAAATGGGCAGGGATCCCAGGAATGTTTTCAGTTCAATTACATTAGGACACAGCAGAGTTTTGATTGACGTTCTGGTGAAACAATATCAAAACATTCATAATGATAACCAGTTTTTGGAGGGTGTCCTGTCTTATAAAAAATGTCTATTAACGCATGTTTCCTCCATGTGTTGTCATGTGCTCACAATCTTGTTGATGGCTCTTACATGCAGCATTGCATACATTGCTCACTGTGTGTTAACTGATGCCGAGGGTTGGGTCCCTTTCAGTCACATCCTTCTGTGAATAGGCTGACCTAACTTTCGTGGGGAGATGGAAGTTATGTTCCCTTAAATGTAGACACTTATTTAGCCTATGGGGCTGTTATGTTACAAAACCAATGAAGATAATGCTGAAAGAAATGTAGACACTTGAAACACACACCGTATTCAGATTGACAGTAATCAGAACATTATGGGCATGTATCCATTATGCACAAGATTGTGCAATGAAAAACAGTTCTCACTGAAATGCATATTCAGCACATACAGTGATTACCAACTTAAAGAATGTACGGCACCTCCGATAAAAAAGTCCTAATCTGATCAAGTGTGTGTGACTTGGCCACATGCAAAGTTAATAAATGCATTTTCAAACTTCAGAACACAAGATGTTCTGGGTTTTACCCCAGGGTGACTAAATTATCTGGATAGCTATGAAGTTATCAAAATATTTTAAATCTCCTTTTAACTTAGAATTTTTGGTCTCCACCAGGCACAGTGGTAGTATGAGCTAAATGCTACTGTCTACATGCTAACATGCTCACATTGACATGGTTAAGTTCACATTCACAGACTGCAAGAAAAATTAAAATACCTTACCATTTAGTAATTATATATATATATACATATATATATATATATGTATATATATATATATATATATATATATATATATATATATATATATATATATATTAAAAAAAATTGTGCTGGGTAACGATTACAATTTGTAATTGTTTAATCACAAACGATTTAATCAAATTGTTATGCGCAAAATTCAACAATGAATTCAAAAGTAGTGTATTGCGCACTTTTATTTTAAAAGTACTGCTATATGAACAAAAGTGCAATAACATTTGGTTTACAAACACTTTAAACAAATAAGGTGCTTTATAACAGCAGTATTCCTTTACACAGTAGCAGTTATATTTCTTTACTACCTGTGCTCAGTGTGCTGACTTTATTTGAAATGTTTCACTGCTGTGCAACATGAATAAAATGTTCCGCGCACGTTTCAGCAAAACGTCTGTCTTCTGTTTTCATGACAGTCAGAGCATGTGAATGCAGCTCCCACTGTTCATCAATATAATGCACCGTAACTCCGAGGTGATGATGGTTACCCAGCGATGTCCAGTAGTCTCCAGTGAGAGCAACAGTTGGTGATGTTGTAACGCCGTCTCTTTTGTAGTCCTCTCCTTTTCACAGAACTCGTGTGTTCTTCTTGTGACGGTGCGTCTTGAGGGAGGCTCAAACGTACCGTCATTCGTTGATCCTAAGAACGTTCCTCAGACCGACATCTTCCACAACACTAATCGCCCTGCAGCGTGTAGCTATCCACTTCTCTGTGGCATTTGTTAGCTTGTCTTGCTTTTGTTTATCTATACTTCTCCCACACGCTGCATCAACGTAGTCTGCCGAAGCCTCCCTCCACCATATATATACACACACACACACACACACACACACACACACACACACACACTGTATATAGTATACATGAACCAAAGCTTCAGTTACAGATTGTCTAAATGGGAAACAACAAAGCTACATACGCGCTAACCCCGTCTGTGTTATTTGCTCATTACAGAAACCCATTATCCTTATTGGCGTTCTTGTGATATCGGAACTAACAACAAATTGCATTGCACTGCAACAAAATGAAAGTGTATCCGCTCCAGACAAGACAGAGATGACTGAGTGGATATGGGAGCGTTCCTTCATCCCATATACTTCCCTGTGGTCTCAGCAGTCTGACAGGGTGACAGTGTAACCATGACCTGATTACCTGTCCCCTGAAGCCTGTAATCACTAAAGCCAGCAGACGGGCACCGTCAGTCCGCTGACAGGGAGGATAATTGAAGGTGATGCTACATGCCGCTAGACCTGCTAATGAAATATGAAAACAAAGAGCAGCGACGAGGCAGCAGGGCACCAAAAGAGGCCCGAACTCCAGTGCAGAACACGGCCCGTCTATTCACCGGCCACCTCTCACTGTGCCTGAACATCAGACTTCTAAAACATTGGTCTGTGTGGAGTGTTGGTCTGTGGATTGGACTCCCTTACAAGCCTATCCAATAGCTTCTGTAGCGACCGGTCTTTTCCATAGACATTCCCGTTACTCATGATCATCAAAATGTGTGTAGTGATAAAATGCTGATGCACTGTGGATTGTCTCTCCTGGTTCCAGTAAAAGCATAGACCATAAAACTATATTTGCCCAAATGCACAAAGTGAACTGAATCCAATCTTCAGAACACTTTTTTGATGTTGTTGCTGTATTTCCTACACAACATATCGTAGTTAAGAGCTACTGTTTGTAATTCACTGACGCAGTAATACTTCCCTTCCCTTTCACATTAAAGTTTAGAACTCATAAGCAGTGCCAACTGTTTTCAACGCCGTCGTAAAAAAAAAAACAATACGCACATGCTCATAAGCACTTTGGAAGCATTACTGGTTGCTGTAATTGGTCTGCTGTCAATACTGGCCACAAAAATGATCTCTTCTCAAAGGCTAGAGCTGCTGAGGAAACATATTAGCTTTCGCTCAACTTGAGATTGTACTTATACACAAAACGAAGGCTGGAGAATTTTGTCACCTACACTAAAAAAAATGTTTAGGAAGGGATCTCTTTGCAGTCAGCATAGGCGAGACATTATAGCACACAATAACCCTTTCAATATACATATGGGCATGTAAGTATTTTTATTTGACAACAACAAACACATCAGCTCTGACCAAACAAAAAAGTCAATTGTAGTTACTAAAGCTCCCCCACAGAGTCCCTCATTGATGTCCATCGAGGTGCTATACTGACAGTACTCATAATACTGATACTAATCATAAAGTGTGACATGAAGAGAGACATCGGTGGTCAAACACTGGCCTAACCTTCGTGTGAGTGTTGCTATGCAGTCACTACTGGTACTGAAACATTCCTGCTGGTGAATCTAAGTTTGATAAAGCTCTCCATCACGGCACTTTGGTTTATCACATGTAGCGCCACGGTGGACGCAATGTCACCGTACTCACCGTACCGAACAGAACCGAACAGAAACAAAAGTGCGGCCACGAAGCGGTCCCTAAATAAACACGTACACGTAGTTGTACGTTTCCTCCAGGCTGTTTAGGAAACACTGCTGTGATGGACCAAGTTGCAGCGTCTCAACACAGACTATCGGAACATTAAGGTTAGATGAAGAGCAGTGGCGTCCCTCCCTCGGTCTCGAGAGCGGAGAAGACGCACAGTAAGAAATACTTTTTCACGCATAAAGACAGATGACTCACCCCTCCGTGCCCTTCTGTGAATACTCTACAATTGTATCAAAGCGTTCCGGCGAAAACACACAGGGACAAATCCGCGTCCACTATATTTAGGAAAGTGACAAACTCAGAGCACGAGCGCGAGGTTTAGCTCCTCCCACTAGAATGTGTGTGTGTGTGTGTGTGTGTGTGTGTGTGTGTGTGTGTGTGTGTGTGTGTGTGCAGCTAGGTCTGGGCGTGCGTGTATTTTGACCATCCTACCCCTGTACAGCACAGGTATGAGTCTGAAGCTATAGAATATGAATGCATGCATGTGTGTTTGTGTGTTTTTTGTTTGTATCATAGTGTCAAATTGGTGGGTGCACGTGTTACAACCGTTATAAATGTGTCTGTGGGAGTAGGTACACTTAGAATGTAATAAAAACAATATAAAGCTGGCATGTGATCATATAAAACCTGGGATCATCATTCAATTAGAATTGATACATTGACTGATCAGCCCAAACAGAAGCCCAGTGTAATAACTGAGCCGTTGATGTTGCGTTCAGCCCTGGCCTGAAGGAAGGAGATGAAAGCTTGTGACTGAAAGGCCACAGATTCCAGTTTGTGAACCAGCTGAGAAGATCTGCCCAGAGCAGTCTCTGTCCTCAACAGCACTGCTGATGAAGGCTTCAGTTAGTCACAACTAGTGTCTATTCAAAGGTATACTCTATATTATCATTCATATATCGTTATTGGGTAGGTTATATTTTTAGAAAGTGTTTTATAGATTCTTGTTTACTGTATAGAGGTGTCACATGATGTTCAGTGATGACATACTGTATCTGCCATTTTTGGGTGAAATGTTAACTCTGTCTGTGAAACTTCGATAAACCAAAACTTCGATGGGGGAAAGATTGACCTTCCTGCTGTGGATTTCTTTTCTTTCCTCCAGCACAACAAGGCTACTTTAAAAATGCCATGTGTAAAATAAAGCAAGCGTGTCATAAAGAGCATACAGTGGCTTTCAAAATAAAAGAAAAGAGGCCTAATAAACCTTTGCCAGATTCCACGGGAACCGTTCTTCTTTGTAAAATGGATATTGTGTTTTAAACACACAAAACAAGTCATTCCGTCGTGAGGCTGCGGATGGAGCAGCAAAAAGTAAACTCTGGCGCCATCGTGTGTCCCCGTGTCAGATGACAGCTGAAGCGCTGGTTAAAAACAGATCTGTTACACAAGTGGATTACATCACTAACCAAAACATGCCAGAAAACCCATTTCTTGCTAAAAAAAACAAAACAAAGTGACATAGTGAACATTTTGATTGTGTTGTATCAGTGTTTGACTCTGTCTCTCCCTGAAGGCTCCTAGCAGAGTGAAGGCTGTCCTTCCTCAGCAGTCCAGAGCCTGCTGCACTTTGATCCTAAAATACTAGAGTTACAGATAAACAGGGAATTTGATTCATAAACTTTTTACTTGGATATGACATGTTTTGCAATGCAGAGAACACGCCTGTGTGGCATCAATGATTGCAAACATGAACTGTAAATTGGTATTGACGATAATATTCGAATTAAAATGAGGCTTTGATTCTGTTACAGTTGATGCTGTTGGATATGCAGATCAATCTGGCGGACTGGCACAGAAAAAACATTTACACATTTTTTTTTCCCAGCAGGACAGACCTGATATTAACTCATTTAATTAAAACCTAAAATGTTGCCTTGAATTTACAATTGTTACAATTTGATTTGACATGAATGCTGGTTACACTGGTCGGATTCAAAGACAGAAGCGGTAGCGACCTTGAAACAAACTCGAAGCTAGTTTACACAAGAATTCTTGAACGCAACATTCTTCCTATTGTGCGTTTATTGTTTCTTTTTTTAAGTAAAGCTGCCATTTATATCTTCATGCACACAGATTATTTATCTTTATATGTATATATTGTGCATCCCAATCGTTCTCTCCGTGAGTGGAAGGTGTGAGGATGGAGATTGCAGCGACAGAGGGATTGAAAGAGCAGGCTGAGGACGAGCCTGACCATTAGAAGATAATAACCTCAGATGAAAGGAACGTCGTGCTGTAATAGGATTTCACTGCAGAAAACCCTCTTCCTCATAAGACACTGCTTGGATTATGACGCCCATATGAAATTTTCTTTTGAAAAATCTGTTAGTATCAAAACTTTCTCTCTATGAACTGATCCTTTAGAAAATTCACTGACTTTGCAAAACTATAGAGCATTAGCCACCTTCACCTATTCAACCTGTGTTTCCTAATAGCTTCACTAAGAGGATAGCGGGAGGAAAGGGACCTGTTAATGCAAAATAGGTAACCCTATAGCTTGTAGAAATAAGCGATGAATATTATAACATACAAAGCTAATGTGTAAGCAGCACACACACACACACACACACACACACACACACACACATTTACATGATTTATGACCATCTGTCGATTTATGACCATCTGTCAGCAGCAACGTTGTCTCTACATCTGCAGTGAGTTTATGACATGAAATACAGTATATATTCGATATTAATATGATGAATTGCAATAGATAATTGCATATAGATATTGGCAATAGATATAATAAAAGGAAGTTATGAGCCAGAAATAGAAACAGCTCGCCTTCAAAGTAAAAGTTGTCTGAAGGCTGCAGCCGTCAAATTAAAGTGAGCTGAATAAAATAAATGGCCTAAAATAATAAACATAATTCATAATGATTTCTTTCTGGGTATTTCTGAGAGTACAGTGAAACGGCGCATGCACAATAATGGCCTTACCATAACGCAGTTCTACAGTAGCCTTTTGTGTACCGATTAGTGAACCAGTTATGATGCTGAAAATATTCCACCTGTCCTCTGGATCAGGATCAGAAAGGGGTTTAATCTTTGCTTTCACCAGGAGGTCCTGTAACGCTGAGGATCCTCTCATGTGTTTGTGAAAGTTCCTCCTACTTTCTCTGACAAGTTCAACAGTTGATGGGGAACATGTGGACACAGATGGAAGGTTACCAGTCACTGCTGCAGGCTTCGTTTGCTGAAATGACCTTCTAAGTCCTAGAGCACCCTCTGCTGGCCAAAGCTAGAAACAGCGCTCTGACTTCCGAATTGAAATCCTCCCATTGAGAGCAGATTCTGTGAAATCTCAACACCTGTGACTTAATCAAGCCTGCATACACGTGTTCCGGGTGGAAACGTGTCTTGTAGAGCAGAGCGTGGGTGTCTGTCTCTTTAAAGAACACCTTTATGTCCAGTGTGTGGGCGTCATGGAATCTGTCACTCTTGAAAGTACTGGTGTCCAGAAAATCAACAGAGGTCAAAATGCTGGTGGATTTTAGCTTGATTGAGTCACTGTGATTGTTGAGTGTTCAGAAAGGCGTCAAAATCCTCTCTTGTGTGAGGCCACACCCCCCCAGATGTCATCTACAAACCTGTAATAGTACAGGGGCTTCTTGGGACATATCTTTAGGGCTGAGGCCTCCCATTCAGCCATACAAAGGTTTGCATATGCAGGAGCAAATGTCTTCCCCATAGCTGTACCTTTAATTTGAAGGAAAAAGTCTCCATTGAATGTAAAATAATTTTTAGTCAAATTGATCTCTAATAACTGTAATAACTCTTTTTCCGGTCTTTTTTTGTTTGAGTGTTTCCGAAATCCATTTTTTTTATGGCTTGTATGCCTTCTTTGATGTCAATATTAGTATATAGACTGTCTATGTGAGAGAGGGTTGAGGAAGACGTCCAGGTACTCTGCGGTGTAATATGTGTCACTGCTGCAGTCAGACCCAGTGGATCCACCTGGAGGGATTTCATGTGGTTTGCTCCACTTAGCAGGGTCCTTGTGAATTTTAGGCAGCATGTAAAATAATCTGGCTCTGGGTTCCGAGCTGCCCATTAAATAATACTTTTGTTTTGCCTTTATGACCTTTTTCTCATAAAGAGTTTGGATAATTTTGTCCATAATTGGGTTTGGTCAATGTAGTGTAGTATTTGGGGTCGTTCAGCTGTCGATAACCCTCCCATTCATACTGTTCTCTGTCCATGATGACAATAGCACTGCCCTTATCAGCTGGCTCGATGATATGTGGGCTAGGGTTAGGGTTAGGGTACACCGAAACGGTGATCGTCTATAACTTTTTTCAAGTTTGTGCTAGACTCCTGAAATTGTGTGTGTGTGTGTATTCCTAGCACACCATGACACCTTTGTATTAAGTTTGGCGCTTCCAGCTGCTTCCTTTGGTATAGCTGCCATAGACCCCCATTGGATTGTTTTGGTGGTGATCGTATATAGCTGTTGGCCACTTGGTGCTAGCCTCCTGCAAGCTGTGTGTGTTGGTATCAAGCCTGAGCACCTGTGTGTTAGGTTTGGTGGCTGTAGCTTGTTTCTTTGGTATAACTGTCATAGACTCCTATTGCTTTGGGCTGGGGGCGTGGCCAAGCACAGGCTAAGGGATGATAACCAGAGTTTTATGGGCCCTTTTGGAATAGCTTTTGATATGAAGTCCAAGAGACTTGTAAGTTTGCTCCCTCAGTACTAACCACTCCGGATGGAACGGTACCGGCGGCGGGTCTCTGCCACCTTGGGAAGGGTCGAAGCGGCAACAGTGCTCATTGGCTTATACAGTATGTGTGGTTAGGGTTAGGTTTGGGTGGGGACGTGACCTCCTGGTGGAGGTCAGGGGAGGCACGGGCACAAGGGGGAGACGACAACATCTTTAAATATTCATTATTTGAGCATTGGTCTTCTAAAGGTCCCCTATGAAAAGCAACCTTTAGAAGAGATGACTCCTGTGTGGGTATTTGTTCATCTTTATCACTGAGAAAAGCTGCTCACACAGGTATGTGCTTCCAAACATGCAGAGCATCTGAGCAGCATGTACAGTAGGCGGAGTTGAGGCATCGTTTTGGGGATGAAGCTTGGAGACTGTGCAGCGCCCACAGAGTCACACTTTACCTTGAGGGTGTCGTTACGCTGGAGGTCCATCAGCTCCATTTGGATGTGCACAGGCGCTCTTTCCACGTCAACTGCAAACGGATCGCTGAGCAGTTCAAATTAAAATTTCTGAACTGCAAAGTTGGCAAATCAACAAGGAAAGCGACCCAATGTTTCCATAAAACAATAATCTGTATGTATTTAGTTATATATTTTATAAAATGTGTTTTGTTAAGCAGTATTCATTCATTTGTCTCAGGTGTTTGACAGTGTTTTGTTCAGGGAAATAATTTGTTTCATCAGACCATTTAAAAAATAAATGTTAAGTTGTGAAAAAACGTCTTGAATTAGTGTTCTTCAAATCTTAAAGGGTGTCATATCCTGGGTCAATGATTTTAATCACACCATTTCAGGTCTCTTCACAACTTCCTTTTCAATTCAATGTATTTTTATAGCCCCAAATCACAAATTGGCCTCAAAAGGGCTTTACAATCTGTAGAGCATACAAGAACCTCTATCCCAGGACCCTCACACCAGAAGAGGAAAAAAGAGGCAAAGCTGAGCCAACCCTGAGCCAGCCCTAACTATAAACCTGAGCAAGTGTTATCAAAAAGGACAGTCTTAAGCCTACTCTTGAATGTGGTGAGTGTGTCTGCCTCCCCAACTGAAACTGGAAGCTGGTTCCACAGAAGAGGAGCTTGATAACTGAAGGCTCTGGCTCCCATCCTACTTTTTAAGACTCTGGGAACCACAAGTAACCCTGAATTCAGGGAGTGGGGTAGTATGGTACTATAAGCTCTTAGAGATATGATGGTACCTGACCAATCAGAGCGTTGTAGGTGAGAAAATGGATTTCAAATGATATTCTGGATTTTACAGAGAGTCAGTGCAGAGAAGCTAATAAAGGAGTAATATGATCATGTTTCTGCTGCGTGCTACGGCATTCTGGATCCACTGGATTAAGAGACCTATTAGAAAAGCCTGATAAATAATTGCAGTGATCTAGTCCAGAAGTAACAAATGCATGAAATAATTTTTCTACATTGTTTTGAGACAACATGTGACTGAGTTTTGTAAGTTACGTAGGTGAAAAAAGGCAGTCCATGAAGTTTGTTCATGCGGGAGTTAGAGGACATCTCCTGATCAAAGATAGAGATTCTTTATGGTGGTGCTGGATGCCTGGGCAATGCCATATAGAATAAGTATATCGTTAGCACTTCATGCACGGAGCTGAGAGCAGCTTTGCAAATTGGTCTTTGCTTGCCATCTCCGCCTCTTTCCCCCCTCACTGGACATTGGTAGAACCACACCAATATCCCCAACATCCCCAATGGGCTCAAGGATGTTCCCTGCTGTGAGGCAGATGTTCTGGAGGCAGATGTTCTGGAGCACTGCACAGACGGTGATGACTGAGGGGACAGAAGTGTGAACAACCTCCAGAGCCCTGAACAACAGGGATGTTCTCAGGGTCTTCAACATGGCCGCTCTATGATGTGATGTTTCTTGAATCGGCTCTGCATCCTCTCTTGCAGTGGTTTGCTATATGGGGTGATGATGGCCACAGTCATCCGGCCGCTGTCATCAGAAGCAGACATTGCTTCACGTGACGCTTCAGAGAAAAGAACGTCTCATTCCTCTAAAGATATCTTCACTTGTTTCCTTTCTCCTCGGATGTGAGGAAACATGGATGCAATTAAAAGACTTGGGATGTACCCAATCTACATTAGAGAAAGGTGCTATTTCTGTAACTCTTCATGTCCAGCTTTACTATCGAAGGCAATGGACGAATCTGACAGGGGAAAGTCCACTTCCCCAAATACCACTTCCAAGAAGTCCAAGATCGATGCACAGAGATGACAATGATATCAATTTTAATTTCTGACTCTGAGGAAGATAGCTAGTGAGATCATTTCCCAAATTGTTAGTGGTCTTGTAAGCAGAAACACACTTGGCATAAGCACATAAAAAGCAAGCTTAAGGGTTTTATTGTATGTAAAGTACTCTGTAAACATTGTTTTTAGAAAAGTGCTTTATAAATAAAAGTTATTATTTAGTTATACAGCTGCCAGTGATAACTGCTTTAACATTTCTGACAGAAGTACAGTTGATATCATTAGTTAGCAGTTTATGATGTCGATGATATCAGCTACCAGTGATGCCTTTCATTCCTATGAAAAAGTTTGACTTCCGAGTATGCTTACGCGAAGACGCCGTCAGTGTGGACGGCGCCTTGAGCTGACCAGTGGGGCACGCTCATGTGCACTGAAGGCATGCGTGGGTAAAGTCAAGTAAAGCTTGGATAACAACAAACACAGGACAATGATTCCATTCTCAAATGGTTGTTTGCTGCTATATTAATGTTCAGAATGTTACATACAGCTCCTTTAATTAAATAAGGGCCATTCAAGTTTCGTACTAAAATGAACGGCTGCTTTACAGACATCTATGGTAAAAAGTATGTTTTGGGCCCCATGGCGTCACGTGACCAACCCGGAGGCTTTACATGGTCTGTAGAATGTGCTTTAAAGCCTGCAGCTCTTCCTGGAGGCTTTGTATAGCACAAGAGAGGTGGGGAGGGGTTTCACTTTGTGTGCTTTGTGAAATGTTCTAAATCAATAACATGTTCTAAATAACTAACAATGTTGAAATTGGGAAGTTTGAACTTATTTCTTACAACTGAAATTACATGTTTGTAACAGAGAAAGTTAAGTGCTGAAGAAAGGTACCGTTGATTACAGTACAGGTTCAAATAGTAACAGTACCCAACCTTACCAATATACACATATTATATCATTGTATTTTTATTTCTCAGGATAAGCAGGATTTTGCTGTTGGTCATCACTCACTACATCTATCTACTACATCTTCACTACCAGTGCAGCGCCCGTTTGAAACCTGCCTGTTCTGAACAGTGTGGTTGCATCAGACCTTCCAACCCTGGACACATTTTTTTTAGTACCACTTTGGAGACGCGAATCATTGCTGTCAGCACAATGAATGACTGTACGGAATTTATACATCATTCATCAGTTTCAGCATTTAGTGAGGCTGCGGTGGGTGGACAGTAGCATGCTCCCCTGGGAGAAAATGTTCAGTTTTAAGATATATGCATCAATCTTGTCACTCTGAGGGTGAAATGAAGAGGCTGGATCTATGGATAACTTTGTACTCTTGCAAAACAATTTGGGGTTTCAGCAGCGGTGGAATGAAACTTTGCATTTAGGCCACACAAGTACTTTGAGATTTGTACTTCACTTGAGTATTCGTACTGAACCAACACGTAAAGGACTCAAAAGCAGACTGAGGAGGAGGCAGGTCAGTAGTTCATAAAAATACTTTACCTAAGTAAGGTTCGTTACACATGTGATCAGTCTGGATAAGCAGAAGTCCAAAATCACTCGGCTGAGGCAAAGTCCGAAAAACCCAAAACAGGTCAAACAGGAGAGACGAACACTGGGACAGAGAGCAGACGTACTGGAACGCTAACTAGGAGGGGAAAGACAAACTGGAACAAAGGGGAGCGCACAGAATAAATACACAAGGACTGAAGGGTAAACTGGAGCAGGTGAAACCAACCAACTCTGAAAACGAGAGAAACACACAAGTGGCAAAATGAACAGGACATGAGACGTGTTATGTACCTTTATACTTCTACTAAACTACATCTCAGAGTTTTACTTCACTACATTTAGGTGACGATATTAGTTACAAGTCCATTTCCTCTCACCCTGGACAGAAACTGTTATGCACCTTCCCTCTGGCAGGAGGCTGAGGTCCATCAGGACCAAGACCTCATGGCACATGAACAGGTTCTTCCCATCCGCAGTCAGGCTCATCAACAGAGCCCGGGTCCCACTGACTCTGTCATCCACAGGACCATTTCCCTACCGGTCACTCCCCGTCACATCACTTAGGTTCTTATTTAAATACACTTGACACTTTTAAACTACACTTACATCTCAATTGTTTATAGTCCTGTTATCTGTTCATTTGTGTACTTTATTTAATATTTCACTTTATTTTATATTTTACTTTATTTCATATTTCTCTGTAAATTTGAATATGTTTACATACTTTGCACTGTGTTGATTGTTGATTGTTAAATGCTATGCACCTCCCGTCATGTCAAATTCCTTGTATGTTCAACATGCCGTGGCAATAAACGGTTCTGATTCTGATTCTGATTCTGATTTACATTCGTCACACAAAATATAAATACACTGATAAACAACCATGTATGTTTAAGTAGTCTATAATCATTAAGTATAAGTAGTTAGCTCCACCTTTAAGAGCTGGAACTTTAAAGTGATGAACACATTAATGCATCAATAAATATGATCCAATGATATCATTTAATTCTGAAAAATGAATATGCTTACTTTTGGTACTTTAAAGGTGCATGGTGTAGGATTTTGGCGGCCTCTAGCAGTGTGGTTGCAGAATGCAGAATGGAACCACCGTCTGTAGCCGTCAGCCTTTACCCAGACCTCGTTGCTTCCTGGGTCTCTCTCTGCATGGAGGGGCGGGGCTCAACCAGGGCTTTAGGGGTCTGCGGCAATGTCGGATTGCAATTACTTCTTTGCCATATCGTCACCATTCATATCTAAACAACCACTGTGTTTATGGTTAAATTGTTTACAAGAGCTCAGTGGTGGAAGAAGCTGTAGGATCCTTTATTTCAAGTTACTGTGAGGAACTTTTAACTGGTTATGAAAGTTAACACTGACGCCTCTATATTACTTCATAAGTAAACGAGACCATCAGTGAGAAGATTGGCTATTTCTATAGTTATTCTTCACAGCTGTCATTAGCGCCATTTGGTCGGATTCTTCACAAAATCAGATGAAGTCATGCTTCACCAGAACTCCTTCAGTTCAGACTCCAGCGGGTCCTCCAGCAGCAAAAAGCCCACAGCGGACAGACCCACAGCTGGCTTTGCTGCCTTTTCTAAAGGGACTCATGCCAGCATTCTCTGATGTCAAAATGCGTGCATGCTGGGAAAAAAACGTGTTAGTTACAGGTTGGCAGGTCTGAATGCTTGCAGCTTTCTCCAGAACCGCTGGACTGCCGGACCAAAGGAAGCACAGCGTGCCCAAAGTGCAGCACTCCAGTTATCCAGGACAGGACTGTTGCTGTGGCCGGCCTGTCGGAGGTCATTGAGACTGTGGGAGGCCTTGAGCAGTCAGAGATTACTTATTTATTTATTTGGCAGGGTGGGGGGGAGTTGTTTTGTTGTTCACATTTCCAATGCAAGACTTTTACGTGTACCAGTTTTTTTACAGTGTGGTACAGGTACTTCTTCTTTAAATACCTGAATCCACCACAAATTCATGATATGAAAATGTGAGTTTGTTCAGGAGCAATTAATTGTTCATTAAAAGTTGTTTAAGGAAACACAGAACCTGACTCTGATCCGTTTATTAACTACAGCGTATTGATCATTTGAAATGACGACATAAAATGGAACTTGACAAGCTTTAACTCATGAATTTGGGGCGAAATACTGAGGTCATAGAACCAGCTGATGTGTGCAGTGTATCTGTGTAGCTGACACTGAATCAGTTAAATGTCATTTAACAAGGAAGCAGCAATAATAATGATTCGTACTTCTTAATAAATGTTTCTTATGCGGTGGTAAGCGTTGATGTGACAGTGATCTATACGTAGCACTGGATTCATTTTGTTTTATACAGGCCGGATCCATTTATTTGATTTCATGTAGAATATTTAAAAGTGCAAACACTCCGCATAGCTTAGGCATTATGACAGCAGAGCAAGCAATAAAGTCAAAGTTCAAGGTAAATCAACTTCAGTCAGACTCATCACATGTCTGCGATGAGTCAAGAGCTTGTATCATTCACCCTCACTGCTTCATTAAGAAGCCTTAATTAAATGAATTCATAATATAATGAATCATTAATAATTCCAGTGTTCGCGCCCAAATTTATTCACGATCAGTTGTGGGAAAGTGGCAGAAATATGATTTTTTTTAACATTTGTAAATTCTGTTCATTATTTCTTTTATTTAATCCTTAAATTGATTGCTGAAGCAAACATGTATGAAAACACAAATGTTTCAGGCTCTTGACTTCCTTTACTCAATTTTCATTATTGAAATTGGATAATGGATTGAGCCGATGTTTAAGTGAACGGCTCCGCATCGCACGTCTTCATTCAATGTGACATGAACACGGGCAAAGGCTCAACTGTTTAAGCAGCATCAGCTATCGAAGAGCAAACTCACCAGCATCAGAGCACATTTGCAATAACACACAAGTAGACCAACGAACAGAGTTGGTACCCCTAATCTGACATTGTTAAATTACACTTTATTTGTGTGTGAAAACATTCATTTAGAACCTGTTACTAAAGGTGCTGTATACATAAGTCATTATTATAAGGTGTCAGATAAATGTGGTGGAGTAGAAGTAGAAAGTGGCGTGAGAAGAAAAAACTCAACTTCAACTTTGTACTTTCATACAGTACATGAGTACATGTACCACATCCGACAGACTCAAACTTCAGCTCCTCATGCCTTCAGTGACACAGAGGTTATTTACCCCCCACACCTCTGCTATAAAAGTTAAACTCTTTAACGACCATGTTACAGCGCTCTGAAGTGTGTGTGTGTGTGTGTGTGTGTGTGTGTGACCGATGAGTCACTTAACCTCACAAACAGAAAAGACAAGGTTACTGCAAAGCTGTCTAAACAGTAACTGAGTAACGGGGTCAAAGACCTGACACTGAACAGTCTGAACTTTGTTTTAAATGCTGCACAGATCCTTCGTCTCTTTAATAATCACATGAAGGTGGTACGAATACACACAAGTCTGATCAACTGAGTACAGAAAGTTCTACCTGAGACCACTTCACAGCTTTGCTTCCTGTCAAGACAACACTTTCCTCACCAATAAATAACTACATTTTATGTCCAGTATAATCTCCGTGCTTATGATGGCAGCTTGTCACATTCGGTGTTTCAGGCTCCTCCCCATGAACTTTGGAAAGCCTTTTTTTTTTTTTTTTAATCTATCCGTTTGCAACCGTCAGAGGTTCTCTTCTTCTCATCTCAGCTCCAGACAGAACATCAGAGAAGTGAGTACACATTCAAATTACCATTTATGTAGCTCTGAATTCATTGTAGAACATAAAACATTTATATACAAACAACGCAGCAATGGGATTGATGAGTTGTACTTTGTATGTAGTTTGTCAGTCAGTCGCAGCATGTTAACCTTGTGCTCATGTGGTTTCACAGCAGATAATTAAGGTTTCATTTGTGGTTTGTTATTGCGTCACACTGGTGGTGTGCAGTGTACGTCTATGGTATGTTATGGCGTGATGTGGTGAGCTCAGGCTTGGGGAGTAAAGGATTACATGGAAAAGCCTTGCGCAATTAGGTACAAAAAAACGTTACCGTGTTCCGTTACAGATGCAGAAAAAAAGACAATCAGATTACAGATACATTTGGTAAAAATGTATTTGATTAGTTCAAAGGAAAAACAGTGGTTGACTCTAGAATTTGTTTAAAAACTAAAAGAAACAAGAACACATTTATACACAAAAAGAAACTTTACAAATGTTTTTATATAGCAATGTAAAAGTAAATAATCTACCTTGCCAGACTGGAACACAGTCCCCTCCCCCAGTTGAAGACATGCAGGTGACTGAAATCTATTTATAAAGAACCATGTTAATATTGTTTTAAGGAGACTGAAAACCTCTCTGTTCTGCTGTTCCTATGCAATCACTCTAGTCCCTCACCAAACATAATAATACGTAGATAACACGTTTTTAACAATTATCTCACCAAGCTTTAATTTAATACTACTAAAAGGAACATATCACGGTTCTACACTTTCACTAGTAAAATCATGCTTTTAAACATATTTACTAAAAAGAGCCTAAATCAGTCACCAAACAGAGGCCGGCCTCACCCTTTGCCTGGGTCCTAATGCCAGACCACCTGTCAGCCCATAGCAGAGAAAACGCTGTGCAACAGATCACCACGCATTCTTTACAGACCTCCAACAATAGAGTAGTAATAATTCACATTCAGCCAATACAGAGGTTCATTGAACAATTATTGAGGCTGTTTTGAAGCTAAATACGAAAACTATTCACTACCATCATGTCACCTCGTAGAAATGACCCCACTTTCCTCAAGTTACTGCTTTGAATGAAAGTGATTTCTAAAAACAATGCTTTATCCTCTTCAGACATGTTTGGTGCCTGGATCTTACTGTTTCCTCTCCTGTTAGGTGAGTCTGTGCATCATTCAGACACATTTAGAACTGATTTATACATTATCAACAATGAATCTAAACCCGTCACTCTCTCAACATCTGCAGGGGCGAGGGCATTCATGATCCACAACACCCAGAGCAGCCTGTGTCTGGAGGAATCTGCAGCTACAGCTGAAGTCCTGCTGAAGAACTGCAACCTGGACTCAGAGTCTCAGCAGTGGATCTGGATCGATCAGGACATGCTGATGTGTGTTGAATCATCCAGATGTTTGTCAGGCCTGCAGAGAGAGCCTGTCCAGACTCGGTCCTGCCAGGGGTCAGAGGTAGATGTGACAGGGTTGTTGTGGGACTGTGACAGGGGCAGACTGATCAACAGGAACACCTCCATGCTGCTGTCAATAGATGGCCGGCATCTGGTTCTCACCCATGACAGCAAACTCTCAAAGTGGAAATCTCTGGATGAAGGGGACATCTGCCAGGAAAAGCTCAGTAAGTCAGTGAGGAGTCCAGGAACAGAGAGCTGGGTGTCTGACAGGCACATTTGATTTTCAGATTCCATATTTGTATTAAAGGTTTCTAGACTGAAGTGAGTTAGAGATACATGCAGTGGGAGAAGCACTCGGACATTTTATTTAAACCTGCAATAACTGATTTCTTTAGTCCACTTGTTTGCAGCAGAAACACGTATAGGGAACACAACGACATAAGTTGATATGTTGTCAACCTTTTAAGTTGATGTATTGAACTTGTAAGCAAACCGCTGCTTATTTACACATTTACACTACAGATCCACATCTCTGTGTTTGTGTCCACCTGATCGTCCAATGTTGTTGTCCAGCTCTGGTTTTGGTCTCCTCCACCAACTTCTGAGGGAAACATCTGTCTCTTTAGCAGCTAAATGCTCCACTATGTTCACTAGCTAGTGTCTAACTGTGTCTGTCTGCTGTTTGCTGCTGAGCAGGTTGGGAACATTTGTCTTTTTAAAGCATTTGATAACAGCTGGAATCAATGCTAAGCAGTGAAAGTGAGAGATAGTGTTGTGTTTTACAGCTAGATTTTATTGCAGAGAATGCAGCCTTAACTGGCTTGCTTAAAAGGGTCAAACTTGTAATCGTCTCATTGGCCTGACATGGATTCTTAAAAAATGGTATCGAATGATGAAAATGAAAATGATTGGGTGATTTGGTTTTACTGACTTAAGCTTCGAAGGCCAGAAGAACTGGTAAAAGGTTTTAATTTACTAACTGTAGTATGAGATTGAAAGAAATTGTTTACAAAATATGAAACTGAAGCTGTTTTGACAGAAACTGTTGCATTTTACAGTACATGTGTTTGACATTATGCAAATAATCAGTCTTGGTCGAACCAAAGGTTTCGGAAACATCATTTAGCTAGCATAAGACTGATGATAATAAAAATTAGTTTTAGTATAGTATTTGTCATACGGCTTGTAACAAACAGTGATCCATGCTTCCAGGATCCAGGAGGGCATCTGATGATCTAGAAGAGTTTGAGGCTGCAAAGGAGCAGACAGGTGATGCGGCGGCCATGACGGACGAACAGAGAGAATACCTGCGCTGGTACTATCGCACTGAGGACCGTAAGTGCTGCCGCTTAAAAGTTACAGTTTGAAAACACTTCTGAGAAAACATGAATCTTTCTGATGTGGTGTCTTTTTGTCTCATTGTGGTGCGTCGAGCTGTGATTGGCTCATTACTGCCCCTTGAGGTATTTGGTTGGGAAGAACCGCAGTAGAGGGTGGATATTATTTTCAACTAATGGCTACAAGGAGCAACAATGTGCCCATTCCACACTTTAACAAAAACACAAACGTAAGATTTAAGCTTCATCAGAAACATTTTAAGAAATATATATTTTCACTATACAAGAGAGAAAAGATGAAGGATGAAGACGAACTGATTGATTTAGCAAATGCTTGTCTGGTTGACGTCCACATCTCCGCTGAAGAGCAGCAGACAGACACTTTCTGAGCCTGCTGGGTCTGTCTCCACACATGAGATGAGACAGAAACAAACAGAAACAAACAGCGCTACGTCACCACCATTTCATTTTCACTAGAAAGAGAAGAATATTTATATTCTTCAAAAACACTTCAAAAGCCAATTCAAATGTTGGGATGCTATGACTCAAATAAAGGTTCTTTTTATGTTTTGTCAGTTTCCTAAACAAATAAAAATCACTTTCTACCTTGTTACAGCCCGGCTCAATTAGAGAAAAGGAAGTAACCGGTTACAATGTTATTCATTTTGAATAGGAGCTCTTTTGTTGAACATGAGAAAACTAAGGTAACAAAAGGAGCAACAGGGCTAAAAGAGCGCTGCTTTCAAATCAAAGAAACTAATAAAACCAAAAGAGATTCTAAAAAAGTTGGTCTTCCACTTATCTAAAACCAAAACTAATGAAAATAAAGACTTAAAACAACAGCACAAGCTGTTCCGAGTGTTTTAAAGTGTCTGTGGGAGAACAGTGTGTCCTATACCTGTAACTAAAGAATTCCTCATACAAAACAGCATCAGGACAACTCCATGTTAGTCTCCAAGGGTTTGTGGCGTGCTTGATTGACAAAACCTCGAAAGGAGTCTGGGTCCAGTCTTTATGCTCTTCCTCAAAGCCTTCCTTCTCTTGATTGGGTGTGGGACCAATCAGGTCCTGGGCTGGAGGAGCACCTGGGTTAATCAGCGGAGAGTCTCCACATCCGCAGTTTACCTGAAAAGGCAATCATACACACAAGGCCAGAGCATAAACAGGGAGTGACCCTAACATACATACGTATGAAGACATATAGAATTACTTTCCTTTATCAATAATTTGTGCCCAGTACAGTTTTTCGACAAAAAAGTGAAATTATTATTAACATAATGTCTGACATATCTCATCTATGTTAACATTCGGAATATCTTATTTTGTACATGTTGTTCATTTCTAAAGTTAGAGTCTAGAGGTTGACCTGGTTTCATCCTGGTTTCTATCACAGAGCTCCATGTAGCATCTCCATGTTTCTGAGACAAGGACAAGACGCTCACATGAGCACCACATCACCAGGACACATTGAGTAACTGCCTCTGGCAGCCTCTGAGCTGTATGTTTAGCAGTCTTCTTCCTGTTACAGCGACCATATGGACGTTTGTGCTGCTGGGACTGGCCTTCGTCTGCCTTCTTGTTGGTTTTCTGCTGCTGGGAATGGGAGCCATGGCCAGCAAGTATGCAATGACATTTTCATGGCAACACTTGTCTACTATTGACATGTTAAAGACTGTTGGGTGACATAGTTTCTGTCTTTTTCCCTCAGAAGCAGAAAGAAGATTGCAAAGTACAAGGCAGCTGCTGCTGTGTCTCAGAAAACTGAGGAGCTGCGGCTCATTTTACCACTCAGAGACGACAGCAGCAGCAAACCATCACCGTCACTGATGGCGGGAAACAACGGGGACGTGAGCGAGCTCAAAGCAGGCAACATCGTGGTCACATGGAAGGACGGCAACACGTCCTGCCTGTACTCAGATCCCCCAGCAGAGGAGGAGAAACAGGAGGAGGATCCAGAGGAGAAACGGGAGGAGGATCAGGAGGAGAAACGGGAGGAGGATCAGGAGGAGAAACGGGAGGAGGATCAGGAGGAGAAGCGGGAGGAGGATCAGGAAGAGAAACAGGAGGAGGATCAGGAGGAGAAGCAGGAGGAGCTGTCTGCTGATGAGGCAGTGAAGAAGATGGAGTGAAGAGTAAATAATGTCAGCCTGTAACACAGCATGCTCCTCTAGAGGCAGCAGCTTCCATCTCATATGGTCGTTCACCACCCACTGCTCCACCTTGTGACGCTAACAGTGTGTACAACTTTGATAGACTGCTAATAGTATGACGTTATAAAGCATTAGGTCTGTAAAACCTGCTGACTCTCCACATTCACAGCAGCCCGACAGTCCAACAGATTCATTAATCCCTGAAAAGGTTATGTCCACATTCAATGGGAAGGTCGAAAAAAAGATCCAAAACATTCCGTAAGTTTAAATGTTAAAGGGATATACCGTATGAGTAACAGAGTTTTGTCACATGAAGAAGCTTGTTTATTCCTTTGGCTACAACTAAAATACTACATGATAAACAATGTATTTACATGCAACTTTTTGTTTAAAAAAAATGAGCAATTTTAAATAATAAAAGTCATTTTCTATTCATGGTATACCAGTGTTTCCCACCGAATTAGATTCTACCTGAAGCGGTAGCGGACTAGGGGGTGGAGGTGTGGGTGGGGTTTGAGGTCATACTGTGTGTATATGATGAGCGTGAGACATATTTTATATCTTACCTTTATTGTGTTTTGTTGTTAGCTACCGCTGCTTGTTATGCTAAGCTGCGCTAACTCTACTTAACATGGAAATGGTAGAGATATTGATTGTCTCGTAAAAAAGAGTAGAGACCAAAACGACTGATTAGGCGAGTAATCGACTAAGAAGGGGCAGACACACATTTCTCAATGTGCACTACATTGATCGAGAAAGAGTTTGCATCTGCAAACATCAAAATGAAATCAATAAATAATTGGATGAAAGTGCTGTTTCTGACGACTCATTGAATGTGTAGCTCCCTCAGCTCTGTTGAGACGGACTTGGAAAGCCTCTTTCCAAATACTGCACGTTGATCTGTTATCGATTTTAATCTATCGCATATCTGATTCTACATTCCTTGAACAGCTGCGTTGATCTAAAGCTAGGACAGTGAAACAAAGGAAACGATCAGAGACCTTCAGGTGGTGTGTCTCATGTCCTCTCTCATCAGTCTCTGCCAGTCTTCTTCCGGGGTTTTCCCTCCGTCAGCTCCGTCTAGTCCCTTTTTCTATCACAACCCTCTGGATTAATGAGGGAAATCGTGTGTTGTATTTAAATCATTTCATAACCTATTTTAATATTGTTTTTCATCAAAGACAATTTTCTGCCATCAGAAAAGTGTATTAGTGACAATAGTTTACTTTGCAGCTAAGATTGTTGTTGCAGGAAATGAGATCATCTCCGTACCGAGCGAGCTGTAGCAGAAGAAAGGTGGATGACAGGAGACAAGCAGACGTTTCACCCAGCAAGCGTTTCATCTAACAGTTCTTCTGACACACAAAACCAATCAGAGAGCGTATGTGTCTGATTATTGACCAATCTGACACCGCATCCCATCAGGAGGAGAGAATTAGGAGAAGATTCAAAGATGCTGACAGGAGGGATGTTGTCTTCCTTGTGAATGCACACCCTGTAGGCTTGTCTGCAAATCTGAAAAGTTAAGCGTCACATTCTTAAAAAGGGCATGAAACATGAATGTCTTGGCACTGGTATTGTCCAAATATATTAGGAAAAAAACAGATATGACCAGCTTATTTTCATGTCTAGCTAGCAAGCCGGCATGTTGGAGCGACGTTGCATAACAGGGTTCATTCGTCTCCAGCGGTGGACGGTCAGACAGTTACGATGTTGACCTGAAAAAGTAAGATGTTGTTCCAAAAGTAATTTATTTTGCATAACGTTATTTTTGTGATGGCTACCAAATGTTTTTTTTAGTAGCCACTAGACGTGGTACACCTTTTAAGCGGTTGATATGGAAGAAAATTGAAGCGACTAATCCCACCATTATAATAAGGAGGAGGACCATGAAGTTTAAAGGCACTACAGAAATGGTGCTGACGATATACGGCGGGTCGCACCTCAGTCTCGGGGGACAACCAGTGGGGCTGCAGTGCTGTTCTCTGTTTCAAATGGACTGTTTTGTCCATGGCTTTAACCAAATCATTTTTACTTCCGGGTGCAATACAATAGTGGCCTCTCTTTTGTCTTCTTTTGTCCAAATGAAAAGAGCGTGTCACCGCAGTATCGCCCCCCAGGTGTTCACTTGTGCTGAGATGCGGTGTATTGTCAAGGCCATGTAATGATTCTCAAGACTTGGATGGACATGAAAACTATTCAAATCATCACATCCTCTGTGACTCAGTGGGTAGAGTGGGTCGTCCTTTAACCGCAAGGCTGGCTCAAGCACATGTCTGTGCACTCACTGTATAGCTGTTCACATTATTGTGTCCACCCCCTGTGCAGCAGGGTCTTTCACAGAGTCAGTGGTCCCAGGGTGTCAGAAGATCTTGAAACCTTTCAGCAGGGTGAGTGTGGCGGCCCTCCGTTTGCTCTGGGCTCTGGACGTCTTCACGGTGACCAGCTTGGCGGTGGCGGGGGCCGGCAGCTCCTTGTAGCAGGGGGTGGTGAAGGAGGGGACGGCGAGCAGCGCTTTGTCCTCGCTGACGTAGACGGCCGGCACCAGACGGCCGCGCCTCCCACCGCGCCGCGCCCTCCTCACCGCCTCGTAGAAGACGTGCTGCACAGAGAGGAAGTCCAGACAGGCCGACACCTCAAAGAACAAACAGCCGAAACGAGACGCCAGCAGCTCGCCGTCACCCTGACTCACCTGCCTGAGAGAGAACACACATAATTTACTGAAACCTGATCACTTGCGTCACAACTGAGGAAGGTTTACATGGATGAAGATCACATACTCATCTAAGAAATGACATGTATGATCATCGGTATCGTTAAATTGGAAACGGTTGAAAGGTGTACTCAGTTGAGTGCAGGTCTCTGCCAGGTGTCCCCTTGTGTCGCCTTTTCAAACAGACTTCAGTCCAAAACAATTAACGGGTATACAACAAGTATCAAGTAGCATTATACAAGCAATGGGCTCAAAGTTGTCGTATAATACACTTCATACAATCGTGCTAAAACATAAAGGTATCCTCACCAAGCTGTGTTCAGCGAGATACAGCAGTGTGTGCACTGGTAGTTCTGTTAGCTGTTAGCTGTTAGCCAAACACACCGTCCAAAACAATAGTATGGATTGCTATGAAATTTGTTCCTGTCAGGATGAATAGTAAGAACTTTGGTGATCCTCTGACTTTTCATCATTTTACTTTCTGACCAAAAAATAATAATAACATTCCCATCATGGCAATGTTATGGCAGACGTTAGCCTGCTAAACCAATGTGGTTTAGCAGGCTAAACGGTTAGCCTGCTAAACCAATGTGGTTTAGCATGCTAAACGGTTAGCCTATTTCATCAGACCAGAAAGTCAACATCAGACTGATGCTCTGTCTCAATTTGTGTATTTCTGTACTTAAAGTTGCTATTTTGATTGCATAAGTGCGTTCACACTAACAAGTATGGCAACATGCAGTACACTATGAGTACCTGGATGGTCAAAAGGTTGCTTGTGGACCGCTGGATACTTCTCACCCTCAACATTTACCGTCTTTGCGACGTCACAGAGGAAAGGGACCACCAGCCTATCTCAGGCTGAACATTTTAAGAGAGTTGTGAGCGAGGAAGCTGCAGCTGCAGCTGCTGGAGTGAAACAAATTGCAAACTATACAAATTGAACTGATACATGTTTCTTTTTCTTACAGTACCATTATACTGTAGTCGAACAGAAAGCATTATTGGGTTCATTTGTCAGTCTGAATTGAATTACTGCCGGGTTGGTCACGGGCTGATCTAAGAGCTTCTAAGAACATAACAGCAGTGTGCAAATTGAGACGACACTACCCTGTTACAATTTACACACTACACAAGTGAGTACAAAGTGTGCACAGTGTACTGAACAGTATCCAGATATATTGAATGACTGATTAAGTCTTTTTCTGCAGTTTGTCTGGTGGAATGAAGACATCTTAGTTAAAACCAATCTGTCCTGTTCTTTGTTATTGAACTCAGTATCAAACCTACGCCAGAGTACCGAGGTGTGGGGACAACTCTGTGACATTCATGATTCTGGACTCATTTGAACTCATTTGTTGCCAGTCTTGTTAACAGCTGTGCTGCTGAGTCAGCTCATGCTTGTTTAATTCAGCAGTTCATTTTCCTTACAGATGTCTGAAAGAAGCCTAAGAGCTGATCTAAGAGAGATCCTCTGGAGCGGAAGTGGAGCTTAAGGTATACAGATGTTTGACCAACAATCTAAATGGAACCAGCTATCAGAACCATCCCTGATGCTGAGGTTTGCACTGCCATGCCTCGGTACAACCTCACAGAGCAGCTGGCATGGCTGGGTTCCTGTTTGAATTCTCCACATTGTTCACTGCTTGCCCTTTAAAAGTACTTACAGACCCGTTGACAGTATGTAAACAATGATATGTATGTACTAAGTATGAGCATGCAGTTTGGCAAAGGAATACCTTGTCAAGCTATGCAAAAACATTAACCGGCAAAGATGGCAAATGCAACCTAAACAAATTCACAGATCCGTGTTCTATTAGTGACTGGGTACAATACATGGGCAAGTGGCCCAATATTTCGTTGCCAGATGTATACATGTATTGGGTGGAGACATTACGAACTACAAGTCTCCAGACGCTTCAGTCCGTTATCTGTGTTCATGTACAGAACTTCAACCACCATGACATAGACTTTGACTTTGTTTAGTTTTAAAATAGGCGCTACACACAGTCCGGTGGTAGCCAACACGTTTAAAAGCTTGCAGCCATAGCAGCTGCCGGTGTTTCGGTTTAATGAGTGACCGTGTTAACTGGTGGCTCTCAGCCAAATGCATTGTGGTTGCTCGTCGTGACAGCAGCTGTTGAAACTCACAGGACATGTAAAGGACCTCGTAAAAGCCTTTAATCATTGTTTTAATACATATTGATCGGGTTCATTATCTCCAATCATTTACTTAAGTTACTACGAGCATCCACGGACGCATTCAGCTGCAAGTCACTAGTTAACACGGTCACTCGCTAGACTGAAACACCTGCATCTCTGAAACGGTCGTAATTCTGACAGAGTTCTGTAGAACTTGACTCTGTTGTTATTATATTGGTTCTGAAAATTCAACGTTTAAAGCTTGCTATCTCGTCTGGATGGCTGGGGCAAAACGTCACTTCCGTTGCCACCATGCACACATTGTTGATGATAAAGTCCTGCAGCACAGTGCACACAGTACTGATGGACTCAGTTGGACGGTCACATTCTAGTTCTTATGTTTATCATATTGTTTGTATAGGACACAGACACACACACAGATACCAGCCTGTATCTGTCCATGTCCAGCTTGTTCCCCAGTAGGAGGATGGGATTTTGTGGGTTGAAGGTTTTGTTGTGCAGGGCGAGGGTCTGCAGGTACAGCTGGCAGCCTTTAAAGCTCTCCATGTTGTTGATGCTGTAGACGACGAGGAAGGCGCTGGCCCACGACAGATAGCGCTCACTATTCACCGGACCCTCCTGTACACACACACAGAAACCAAAAACTCACACGGCACACTTCTATTCTCTTACTGGGCTGCTCTGTCATTCATATAACAAAGGCTTCAACTGTGTCATCAAGGATTGACTGAGTGTTATCAGTGGCTATCAGCCTCCTGGATGTTGGTTAGAAGGGTCTGCTACACCTGGAGGTTCAGAAGGAGGGGATCGTCTTGATACGAATACAAGAAGATGACGTCAACCCTAGAGGCTGTAGTAATAATGAACAGGACAAAGTACGGGTACCTGAGTATTGTTTTGTTAAATTTTTTTGATTCAAAAGAATTCCTAAAATAATTATGCTATAATCAATTCAATAACAATAAGTTTGATTAACCACATTTTATATTCAATAATGGTATTTTCATTCCTCAAAGGAACAGTGAGTAACATTTAGGGGGATTTACTTTTTCATTATTCTGATACCACCTCTGATAGTATTTGAGGTGAGAAATCAACTGCGTAGATTTAGAATATTATACAATGCTTTGTAAGAACTCCTGTTCAACGAGCACAAACATGAAACCAATCATCACTGCTGCTTAAGCACCAACGATCGGACCAAAGCTGTGTGTGTAGTCAAACTGTTCAGCTCAGTTTGTTCTGGTAAACGTCTCTGCTGGATGAGACAAAGTAGGAGGACAGAAGACAAGAGGACATGAAGACAAAAGACAAGAGGACATGACGACAGGAGGACAGAGGACATGAAGACAGGAGGACATGAAGACAGGAGGACATGAAGACAAGAGGACATGAAAACAGGAGGACAGAGGACATGAAGACAGGAGGACATGAAGACAAGAGGACATGAAAACAGGAGGACAGAGGACAGGAGGACATGAAGACAAGAGGACAGAGGACAAGAGGGCATGAAGACAGGAGGACAAGAGGACATGAAGACAAGAGGACAAAGGACAAGAGGGCATGAAGACAGGAGGACATGAAGACAGGAGGACAGAGGACAAGAGTACATGAAAACAGGAGGACAGAAGACAAAAGGACATGAAGACAGGAGGACAGAAGACAAGAGAACATGAAGACAGGAGGACATGAAGACAAGAGGACATGAAGACAGGAGGACATGAAGACAAGAGGACATGAAGACAAGAGGACAGAGGACAAGAGGGCATGAAGACAGGAGAACAGAGGACAAGAGGACATGAAGACAAGAGGACAAGAGGAAATGAAAACAGGAGGACAGAAGACAAGAGGACATGAAGAGAGGAGGACAGAAGACAAGAGAACATGAAGACAGGAGGACATGAAGACAAGAGGACAGAAGACAAGAGGACATGAAGACAGGAGGACATGAAGACAAGAGGACATGAAGACAGGAGGACATGAAGACAAGAGGACAGAAGACAAGAGGACATGAAGACAGGAGGACAGTAAATGTTATTTATTTTATTGACATTTTACATTTGTTTCCAGTGAGATATTAATAACTTTACATAATGACTTTGCTGTTGTAAACATAACTGTTGCTGCTCTAGAAACAATATTTATTTGAATCTAAATTGTCCTATTCTGAATTTTTTATTTTATGTTTTTAGATACAATGATTTAGTAATGTAGAAGAACAGAGTATTGATGAGAGGAGCTCCTAGTAGTACTAAAATCCTAGAGATAACTCCGTAGCTGAAGGCCACCGTAGTTCTCCAACATGTTGGAAAGGGAGGGGGGAGCAGAGGGGGATTGAGAAGGTTGCAACCTGCAACCCACCACTAGATGCCGCTAAATATCACACACTGTGCCTTTAGCTGCAATAAACTGTCGATTTTCCAGTAAACGTGGCCATAGACCAACTTGTATTAATTCACAACATTAAGTTTGACTTTTACTGATGACGCCCATTCACTCGGCTGATTACATTTGAAATTGGTCATAAAGAACCATAACACTGTTCATACAAATCACTTTACACCAAGGCCAACGTTTTGAAGATATATGATCTGGAGTAAAAATTACCTTGAATTGAAAATGGCCTGAATTCATGTTTAATTTCTCTTATTTTCCATGTGGCATAAAGGTCTGACACACACAGTCCCAGCATGCCTCTGGGTTACATGAGTGTAAGAAGGACATTTAGAATGAAGTCATGTCCTTGTTAAATAACATGAAGCTTTATGCTGCGAGGCTTCTGGTCAGTTTTTTGTCATTTCTGAATTGTGTGAATTTGACTATTTGCAGCCATCTTCAGTGAAAACGTTAATGTCTGTGGTGAACAGTTCCTGTGTTCCACCAGCAGGTGTCAGGCATCGCTCACAAATAGGCCTGAGCTCGGATTGTCTTCTATTAAGACTTAGAAAAAAACACACTGTTTAAGTCCATAGATCAAACCAAAATCATGACATCACTTCTATAGGACCGCGTTTCTTGTGACCGGCTGCTGTTGGATGCTGCTGATATTTTTACTGCAGAAGCACAAACTGATGATACGACTGTGACCTGAATAAGAGGCCAGATGTGTATTGTGATGGGTTACAAGTCTCTTCACTGCAGGTTCTGAGACTTTTCTTTGTCTTGATGATATTAAACTGGCTATCTTTGTACGGTGAGAAAATAAAATGATCTGACAACATCATGTTGGACTCTTGGAAATTATTATACATTTGTCTTTATATTTGGCCTCCTGCACTGTAAGTCCAACCCTCACACACAGAGCTTGGTCTGGGTCAGCCCACCTGGTGGATGGGGAGTGGCAGGGCTTGGTTAGGCAGATGATTCTCCCAGTGAGAGATGCTAGGTTAAAATGAATCCAGGTTCATGTTTTCTATGGGCTGTATTGGACCCCAGTACAAATAATCTGGATTGGGTCTGCAGTCGTCCATTGTCATTCCGGCTTGTGACGTGGTCCAGATGTTTACAGCTTCCCAAAACGTGCAAGGGGGGCTTGTCTTTAATGGAAAGATGCATTGTTTTCTTCTTGTTCATGCAGTATGCAGCAGAGTACATACTGTATGGGCGTGAATCTGACAACTGCTACTGTGATTTGATTTCTTCTTTTTTAATCTGATGTAGTTTGGAGCCCTTTTGTCTGGTTTTCATGGAGACAATAAAGAATAGCATTAAAGCAATAATGGGCTCCACAGATGAGGAAGCAGTAGAGAGCATGTGAGTAAATCCGTTAAGCCTTCCTACCTCCTCACACTGAGAGTCAACACAACAGCGTGTTCCTACCTGGTCACAGGTGTCCATCACTCTCACTGTGACAGGCTGCTGGTCCACCTTCTCTTCTGATGAATAGATATCCTCTACACAGCAGCCAATGACACAGAGGAGACTATTACATCTTCACAGATACATCCTGATGTATTCTACAGTGGTGGAAGAAGTACTCAGATCCCCTCCCTGCAAAACCGGCGTGTTTAAGCTTCACTGTGCAGAATAATGTGTGGACAGTTTGTTTTCACATTCATCTGCTGAAGTTTCTCTGAGCTCACCTGGATGTACCTGCAGGATTTATGACATTGCAACTGTTCTCACCCAATCAGGGTCCCGTACGAAACGGCGCTATGTGGAAACGTGGAGTGTCCAGGCCACAAACATTCATTGAAGTAGGGAACATCTTATGAAAAATATTTCCAGATTCAGAGAATGTGGGTTTTTACATAAAAAAAGAAGATGTAATTCTAAGAGGTAGTCTTATTTATCTTAGTGGAAAATACTTATAAGACACAAACTATTAACAGAGTATGTTATATGTCTATCAAAATATATCTGGAGGAGATCTTCAAGTAAAGGTACCAATACCTACATATAGTAATGCTCTATTAAGTCCTGCATTCAAAATGTACAAAAATAATTCAAAATAACAGTACAGAAGTATTCTCAGCAAAGTATCTTAAAGTACCAGGAAATCATGAGATGATTATTGGAGCTGCAAAGAAGAAAAAAAACAAGTTCTGCTACAGGAACTGTATTGTATATTGTATATTTTGGGAATTTTCCTCTAATTTCCTCTCTTTTTTTGGTAAAATATTGTATAATGTGCCCCTCTATGGCTTATTAAAATAGAACAATGAGAGAACTCAAAGTCAACTGAAAATTGTAGCAACAAACTTTTTTTTTTGTCAAGTACACTTCTGGTTTAATGTTTACTAATGTGTTAGATTACATCATTTCTGATCATCTATGTGTTTATGTATACTGTTATTCTGCAAAGTCCCCCATAACTAAAGTTATGTTGTGCAGCAAAAAGTACAATATCTGACATATTGTTGAGTAGAAGTATAAAGTTACCTAGATGGAAATACTCAAGTAAAGTACCTCAACATTGTACTTCAGTTAATATACACTCTCCACCTCTATTTTCTATGTATTGCTCTTATTAAGATGAAGCAGAGAGATCTCACCTAGATGGGGGTCGTATTCACTGATGAAGCGCTTTGTGAGGAATTTGACCGTCAGTGCTGTAAAACAAAGAGAGACAACGTGACACAGTGGGACTGACTGTGGGGCCTCAGGGGACCGGGGTCAGGGAGGGCCCTGAGAAAACCACTGCTGCATACACATACACGTTTAACATCAAAACGAAACTCACGAAGTACAAACATAACTGGATGGTGTCCATTTCAAAATAAGAAGGGCTACATGTAACTGATAACAACAACTTCCTCTGAAAACACTGAAAAAAATGAACTTAAATGCGCAGAACTGAAATAAAGTTAATCAAATGAATCAAGTTAAACCAAGACAACACATTATTCTTATGAAACTGTGCTGCAAGTTACTGATATATTATTCAAATTATCCAATAAAACAAGAATAATTCATTCACTGTGTTATGATGTTCCTGGTTTTTCCACTACTTACTTTATCAGAAATCATGACTCTGTGATACATTGTGATAAAACAATTGTCACAGGGGGAAAACACAGTTATTGTTTACTAGCCAATTTACAGTCAGCATTTGCTCACTGAAGTAGCATTACATGAACAATCTGTTTCAGCCAACCTACAGCTTGAAGTAAGGCTAAGGTTTCCTAACATGTTCTGCTATGAATTAGCAGAACATGTGAATAATAAGTTGAAGTGGGGACCTGATTTCCCGCAGCCCATCACACCGAGAAGCACCAGGTTACACTCAGCTGGACTCCTGTCAGGAGCTGCGGCGGAGTTACACGTCTTCCCTTTCCCAAACATCCCCGATATGGTTATCTTCCACCAGTCTGCTTCACATACTTATCTCTGCTCTCATTTGATAATGCTGACGAAGATTAAAACACATTTCCTTAGAGGCAGGCGGTGATTGAAAAAAAAACCAAAAACACAAGTTGTTGTTTTTTCGTCCAGAAAAAGAAAAATGTCCTCTGCAGATCCAAGTGGACTGAAATACTGTGCTGGTCTCAGCGTGTGAGTCCTCAGCGCCCGTGAGAGGAAAAAAAAAAAAAAAAGTGTCTCGTGTGCAACTGGTGCACTGACCTCTCCATTTTAGGAGAAAGACTTCAAACTGAGCTTGTAAAAGCTGGACTGCAGCGTAACTGAAGCAGCAGCCAGTTCACTGAGCTGAAACCAGGATGGCTGCAAATCTTCATACAAGGCATTCAGACAGCTGGATATTTGTCTTATTTCACTGCTTATGTTTCTATGTATATATTTGTAAAGCTTGTTCCCCACCATGCAGAGGCAGTTCAAGCTTTTCTGGGGCCTGGGAAAGATTCCTATAAATGTCCACTTGGACTCAAGGATGAACTTGATTTGATTTTAGTGGTCAACAGTCACACAAACATCATACAGGATGAAAAGAAAGTGACGACATTCTGGACAGAGATGAATGTCTGACTGCTTGGCAGAGGCATACAGGGCCGTATCTAGCTTTTAGCCCATACATTTAGTCAAATAGTCACCATTAAAAGTCTGCTAAATGAGCTACAGGGTATCCATAGATGTACAGACAACCCTCACTGCATTACTTCTTTCTATGATTTCAAAGCGGATGTCAAGCAGTCAAAATTCCTGTGATACAATATGGCCTACATGTTGACAATGTATTTGATAGCCATTGAATTAAGAGAAATGTTGGCATCAGGGATGTTGAAAGAAGTAGTAGTAGGATTATTAGTAGCTTATTATTAAGAGAATAATACAATTGTAATTCACTAATGATTTTAAAGCTGAATTATACTGACGTCAGTTAGTATATTTTCTATTTATTTATTTAGATTTCTTCTTCTGTGTGAGGATTGAATGTCTCCTGGTACTCCAGTAACGGTAGCAGTGCTTCAGTAGAAAAGTACTTTGGTACAAGTTAGAGTCCTGCATGGTCTGCACTCAACTTCTCAATGGCTGCTGAGATAGAGGCATGCACACTATGTGCAGCAGGGGAACGGCCTATTGTTACGGTTGGACTGTTCCTGCTGCTCAAGGACAAATCCTCAGCTGTTCCACAACTGTCAGCCACAGACAAAGAGCAATATTAATCATCAGCGCATTCACAGTCAGCCTGCCATTATCCGGCTCCTCTTTCTCCTCTGGCTGCATGTCATCATAATGTACTTGAACTGTGTCACACATCCGCCTGCTATGTATAGAGTCTGTTCTCAGAGCTGTGAGAAAACACTGTCAGCTAGCATCTGCTCTGGATAGGAGGTGCTCAGTCTCACTGGCAGTATGTGGTAAAACTCCACTGATGTGCAGCACTCTGATCCGGATCAAAGCTTTCTTGTCGTGAGCGTCGCATTTCTGCTGGAATGTAATGAAGATCCAAAGCAGGGAAGCGATGGAGTCCGACAGCTGCCCAAGCTTCAGCCAGCAGCCGGGACACTGTCAGCCGCCGAGGAGCCTGAAGGTCAGCATTGACGACAGCTCTTTCACTGTGGATAAAACCATTCTGTCTGAGAACTGTGAGTACTTCAGAGCATTGTTCCAGTCAGGAATGAGAGAGTGCCAACAGGAAGAGATCCACCTGCAGTGTGTGGGGGTCCTGGGCTTTCTGGTCATGCTGCGGGTCCTGGGCGGGGAGCACCCCGTGCTGAGCAGCGACCAGATCGTGGAAGCCATCGAGTGCACGTCTTTTCTGCAGGTGCCGGCTCTCACCGAGCACTTGGTCAATATCGTCAATTCTGAAAACTGCCTGCTCATGTACCACACGGCTGCTACCTACGGCGTGTGGGAGCTCTCCCACAGTTCAGCCTTATTCATCAGAGATATGTACACTGACCTGAAGGAGGAAGTTCACACCTTACCAAAGAAGCTGGTAGAGTACGTAGAGTCCCTTCTCCCGAGCAGCTACATGGCAGTATGCAGCCACTCGCCGTCCACCGAGCGGCTGCAGGATCTCCAGAGGACCGTCTGCTACCTGGACGAAGATCACAGCGAGTGGAAGGTCCTGACTCATCTACCTGCGAGCACGAGCACCACGATGGCCGGCGTGGCCGTCCTGGACAACAAACTGTACATCATCGGAGGAGTGCACGATGTCAGCAAGAAGGTAGTAGAGAATGGTTTCTGTTACAACCCCGCAGCAAACACGTGGTCCACCATCTGTGGCTCCCAGCAGCTACGCTACAACTTCACTCTGATAGGCCATGAGGGCTGCCTCTACGCCATAGGAGGCGAGTTCAACATGAAGGCCCTGTCGTCCGTTGAGAGATACAGGGTGTCTAGTGGAAGCTGGGGGTTTGTCTCCCCCCTCCCCTGCCCTGCAGCCTTGGTAGTGTCTGCTGTAGCCATGAACAGGATCTTTATCTGTCTCTGGAAAGGCAAGGGGGCCACAGAAATACACGAGTACGTGTCTGAACGGGATCAGTGGCTTCTGGTCACCACGCTCATCCGTGAGCACAGTTATGGTCTTTATATGGTGGCCCATAAAGATAATCTGTATGTGATGCGCAATGGACCCTGTGATGACTTCTTACTGTGTGTGATGGACTGCTACAACCTGAGCTCAGGCCAGTGGACGGCCATGTCCGGCCAGTACGGGAACAGCAAAGGCTCTCTGTTGACTGCTGTGGTCAGAGGAGACTCTGTGTTCACACTCAGCCGGCAGGTGACCACAGAGTATACTGTAGAGGAGTACAAATGGAGAGTGAAGCGAGAGATGAAAGGTTTTGGCAGGATTGGATCCATCTATACATTTCTGATGAGGCTGCCTAAAGCCTGCGTCCCCCCCATGGGACACTCTGTGGATCAGGACCAGAACGTCAGAGACTTCCCCAGATTCTCCCCACAATGCTCGGATAACCTGTAAGAGCTGCTGAGAGAGCTCATCCTGGTACATGCACCTTATTTTCATTACTTTGGAGAAATGTATTGGGAAGAGGGGGAAAAAAAAAAAATGTACGACCCAAACTCAGTTGTAAGTTTACGGTTTACAAATCGACTTCCTGCTTCAGCTATGACCTGCTGTACTCTCTGTATTCACAGTTTTCCATAGAATGAGGGGTTAATCTTTACGTAATCTGCTAAACTGTTGACTTGTTTACATCCGACTGCTCGTACATCGTCATAGGAATATCACAGAGTTTGCAGATCACACAGCAATGAGTTGGTAACGTTGAGTTTCTGTTTGTGGGAACCAATCCCTGATGGACACTGCTCCTGTTTTCACAGAAAACAAGTCCAAGAGTTGTTTCCCAGACGGATTAATCCTAGGAAACAAGGTCAAATGAGGCCAGGACACAGAGGAGATATAAAAAATGCAAAGAGTTGAAGAATAATAGAAACCTGCAAGTAGCATTCATGAATGATAATTAAATAAAAAACGTGAATTTTTACAACGCTTCTTTAATACGTCTGTCACAATCACAACTGCTCAGATCACTTGGGACCGTTACACAGATAATACAAGTTCAGTCACTTTCAGACATGAACACAACGTTAATAAACAGGAATAAAAATGTGCAATATGGCCTCATCACCATCATCCTCATCATCACCAACATCATCAACACCACAATCATCATCATCATAGTCGTCTTTATCATCACTACCGTCATCGTCATCTTCGTCATCATCACCACCATTGGCTTTATTTTCACCACCACCATCATCATCATCCATATTTTACAATAAATCAACAATTTACTTTTCCTGGGTGAAGGCCACGTTCATCTTCAGCTATAATAATTTCATAGAAGACAGTAATGTTCTCTCTGTGCCTAATAAAAATAATAACAACCTTAAATAATACATTCCAGGTTGCAGTAGGGTTATGTAAAGTGTGTGTGTGTGTGTGTGTGTGTGTGTGTCTTGATCTGCCATCACGCCACACGCATCATCAGCTCCTCCAGCGCTCGCTCTCGATGGTTTTCATGGACCAGCAGAACTTCTTTGATGGCGTTCTGCTGGAAGCCCATCTCATTGAACTGACCCAGCAG